>NC_068363.1:33220916-33483416 GCF_020536995.1 Dreissena polymorpha
CTTTTTACCTGTTTACTTATATATATCTAATTTAAGGTTACACAGATGTGAAGTTGTCGTGGCCGAGTGGGTAAGGCGATGAAATAGAAATCTTTTGGGATTTTCCCGCGCAGGTTCGATTCCTGCCGACATCGCATACTTTTTGCGACGCGTTTTATTTCTTTTCTAACGTAAGCTATGTTTATTGTTAAATATGTTGAAAATTGTATGCACATCCTTCAATTTTAAAATTAAAACAACGTTATGGCTAAATTGATTAATTTACTGCTGAAAATACGAATGATGCATGTTGCATTTTTATTTAAAAAAGTAAACGGTAAATTTGTCTATTTTTTGGTATTTTTGCTGTATATAGTGTTTCTATAAAAACTTAGTTTAAAATATAACTTAAATGATACTATTTTGAATTTTATGACACTTTGTTTTTAACCGACCCAATTTTTACTTGGCTGAAATCACTTACATTTCATGGCGCTATTCCATAGATTAAAATTTGTAAAAAAATAAATGTCTGTAAAAGAATACTTATTTCATCTTGTTTAAACTTTAAACACCTTTACTGCATCTGTACACACCAACTGCATGCACATATTTAGAAATTTGAATGAATTATGGAACTTTTATATACCCCAGGGGTGAAAATAAACTGGACAAAAGCCGAGCGTGAGGGTGGTTTTGAAAAAATCGGTTTATTTTTTTTAAGCATGGAAAGGCTACCTACAAATTTGCATGTAGTTTAGTGAAATGATGCTGAATAGGAAAATAATTAATTAAATTATATTTGGATACGTGCCCATTAGAGGTGCGCAAGCTTAAAAAGGTAGAATTACCGAAATTCCCGTTCTTACACGTTGTAGCATGGATCGGGTATTGAACACGATACACGTGTGTATTAGCACCCTACTGTAGTCCCGGCGGGGTTATCAACTGCACCAATACACCGGTAAGCAACCAGGGGAATATCATATGAAAAAAGAACTATCATGCATGTTTGATTTGTTAAAGTGTGTCACAAAATTTCCCTAACTGCCGATGTCGGCTATAATTTCGGTATAAACATGCAAAGAAATTAACATATATATAATGTTATTGCCGATATGTTATTGGACATTTTGTATGTCAAATGTTCATTATTTGTATTAAAATTAAGACGATTGTATTGAACACGATACACGTGTGTATTAGCACCCTACTGTAGTCCCGGCGGGGTTATCAACTGCACCAATACACCGGTAAGCAACCAGGGGAATATCATATGAAAAAAGAACTATCATGCATGTTTGATGTGTTAAAGTGTGTCACAAAATTTCCCTAACTGCCGATGTCGGCTTTAATTTCGGTATAAACATGCAAAGAAATTAACATATATATAATGTTATTGCCGGTATGTTATTGGACATTTTGTATGTCAAATGTTCATTATTTGTATTAAAATTAAGACGATGCTTATTTGCCAGAAAGCGTTTATTTCAAATTCAAAACAAGCAATAATCATACATAATACCAAAATATAAAACTAACAAAATGACAACACTCTCGCTTAACGCAACGTTCAGAAGCACGCGCACTTAACAAAATTATTGCAACTAATGCAAGCTGTAATTAATATGTGACTACTTGCTATACAACCAGTATCATGCGAAAATTGATCTTATTTAATTGTGGTTCCCTCTTTGAATTTATGTTGCCTGTCGACTTTTAGAATAATGTGTCAGTAAGAAATGTATTGCTTGCTCTACAACCAGCATCATGCGAAAATGGATCTTATTTAATTGTAAATCCCTCTTTGAACTTAAGTTGTCAGTCGACTTTTAGAATAATGTGTCAGTAATAAATGTTTTTCTTCAGTTTCACATTTTTTTCTAAGAAAATTTAGTGAAAGATGCAAATGTGTCTTATTTATTTTTTTCTGTGTCTTCAATGTATCTTATTTATATGTGACTTCGTGCTTTTTTTTTCAAGAAATGAAAGATGCAAATGTGTCTTATTTTAATTTTATCCATGTCTTAAATGTCGCTTATTTATATAAGATAAAATGATATACTGCCAGTGGCATGCAAAAAAGGATCTAATTTCTTGATATCCACATTCACGCTTTGTTCTTTATTAGCACCGTCTTTAATTAGGCTCTATTTAAAGTACAGATTACTGTGAACTTAATAATTGTGCAACGGTGATGTTGATCCATTATCGTTGTTAATTTAAAATGTAGACAACAAGTTAGCAATTAATGAAATCAGTTACTTTGGAAGTAAATCTAATTTTTTCTGTACAGTAGCCAGGTGGATGTGTATTGAGCGGATAAGATAGGGATCACCACAACAAGTTTCTAATACACAGTATAGACTTCCCCTATTATTGTATTTGTTATTTTCCTGATTGGAATAAATAAAGTGGTAAAGATCATTTCATGTGAAAAGCAGGATTTCTGACATAATTTCAATCGTTTTGCTTTTATACACAATTTCATGGAACAATGAATATATTGGAACACAATTTATAAATCAAGCTGACAGTATAGTATCAGTTTTTAATTATGTGTAATTTAATTCGCATCTCTCCCTTAA
The DNA here is from genome assembly GCF_020536995.1 of Dreissena polymorpha. Lineage (NCBI taxonomy): Eukaryota > Metazoa > Mollusca > Bivalvia > Myida > Dreissenidae > Dreissena > Dreissena polymorpha. The sequence continues at coordinate 33,223,484 of NC_068363.1, forward strand.
CTCGTTCAATGACACGTGAACTTATATCAATTATAAAACATCACGTGCATCATTAAATATATTTTTTTAATTATGAAAACATATTATATGTTCTACATGGTTTTGTTTAGTGTTTTTTTCTCAACCAGAGAGACATTATAAAACATTGTTATATATAAAGCGCTTTACTTTTCTACATTACATAAAGATATATCGATTTTTTTTGTTAAGTGTACGTGCTTGACATATTTATAAAAAGGCAATGTTTATTTTTGTAATAAAATCGAAAATTGACATTTAATTTGATGCAATCCACATTGTTTAGCGGCCAAGCGCAGTATTCCGCTCTCGGCGGCCGATGGTGTATTGCAATATATACAATGAAAAGCTGGGTTTCTGACATAATTTCAATCTTTTTGTTGACGCGGAAGTGCTTTTTGGTGGCCAAAAATACTATTGTTCCCTTTATTTAAACCTAAATCAGTATTTTTTTACACTTGAAGGTTTGTACAGCGGGGATTTCGGTACCGGCGCGGGTTTATGTGCTTGTTAAGAATTACCGAAATCCCCGCTAAGAGGCAACATATGCTGATTTATGCTTTGATTAAACATTGATAACTAAATTGCAAAAGTGTATAGCATATTGTAAATAAGGTAGTACGATATCATTTGTTTCATCAGATTTGTTTGGAAAATACTTTCTGAAGACTTATTATTACTATGTCATGTTATATTTACATATACTTTTGTGTAACCAATGTTTTGAATGTACATTTTACCTTTTTTACATTCGTTTACACATTGTTCACATTAATAAACTATTTAATAATGGAAAAAATATTCTGATAAGAGTGTTTAAATGATTAACACTAATATGATTGTGTACAAATCAACATTAATGCAAAGCCAAAACCCAAACATAATGACATATAGACCCTTTAAGGCGTAATATGGTGGATTGGCGTAAACATGGGTGATTTCGGCTCTGGGCGTACGAATGTAGCAGTACCGAAATCCCCGCTAATTATTTTCCAAAAGAAGTAACCGAATGGGAGATAATACATGTCACTGGTTGCTAATGAAAAAAAAACACTATAATAATTTTGTTGACACTTGAAGGTTTGTACAGCAGGATTTCGGTACCGGCGCGCGTTTAAGTTCAAGTGTAGAATTACCGAAATCCCCACTGAGAGGCAACTTAATGCTGTCAAGAGTGCTTAATAATTAAAATTAATATCATTTTTTTGCACCTTAACATTCATGTGAAGTCAAAAACCATTCATACCGATGACCTATTGACCCTTTAAGGCGTAAATATGGGGATTTCGGTACTAGGCGGGCGAATGTAGAATTACCGAAATCCCCTTTTCATCATCGCACATTAGTGTAACATAAATTTTAACACAATATATGTAGGGAAACTCATATGATTCGCGTAATGTGAAAATGATTATTATGCTATAATTCGACCACGAAACTTGACGTGACTTAATACCGGACATTATGGAATGGAGCTTCGCTGGCCGTATTTGACATAAGACCCATTTTCGCATATTATCTTATCAATGCTTATATGAATTTGATTGCTATAATCTAATGCGTATTCGACACGGAATTATTGTCAAGGTTTTTCATTTTGTCAATATTTATCATAGCAGGGGACATTGCTGACATCAATATGGATACTGTTTTCATTTTCTGTCGAGAAATTATTATTATTATTATTATTATTATTATTATTATTATTATTATTATTATTATTATTATTATTATTATTATTATTATTATTATATAGCTTTCAGAAACTTATACCTTAAAAAAAATCCCATTGGAAAAAAAATCCCATGGGGAAAAAAATCCCATGGGAAAAATCCCATGGAATTTTTTTATTTTTTTTTAAACACGATTTAACGCGTTGAAATCGCGAGAAATGCTCATCATTTGTTAAAAGGTAGTGTTACTGAAGGTTACATGAATAAATCTCTAAAAATCAGAAAAAATCCCATGGGATTTTTTTTTCCCATGAAAAAATGGGATTTTTTTTCTATCAAAGTAAATTGAACGAAAATAAGCACAAATGCTTTAACAATGCTTAAAATCGATAACTAAGCACAAACGAACGTGTTTTATGTTTTTGAAAATCCCATGGGATTTTTTCTCCCATAAAAAAAGCTGGAGAAAAATCCCATGGGAGAAACCAAAATTCCCATGGGATAATGAAAAATCCCATGGGTAAATCCAAAAATCCAATGGGAACCCCAACTTTGCAAATAAAGTTCATAGTGAAGAAAACGCATTTAACAAGCAAAAATAACCAATTATTAATCACAAGTTAGACTTTTATCTTATACTTTATCACAAATAAGCAAACCTTCAAAAAAAAGGGTACTTAAGTTTGCGAAATTTCGGTTTCGCAAAGTTTTTCCGGTGGCCGTTTTTATTGAAACTCCACTGATATGCTCTACAAGTCATGACGGGACTGGTAATGGATAATATATATAACTGCAAAACGCGCGCTTACGTGTCGTACTTCAAAGTTTTCTTGATGATTTTCATAGGCTGTAAAAACGATTTCTATACACACACTACTGTTAATATCACAAATCAATATCTCGGTTATCTTATATACAAGTATGGCATTTCGACAACGCAATGCACATATGACTCAGTTTTGAGTGGATTATATATATGTGTAGACAGCAGCCCAACATTCACGCGGTAGGACTGCATGGGTTATTGTATTCAGCACTCCGAGCGACTAGCAGTTGGGCAGCGTGAACTCAGCAGTCTAACAGACTAGCAGTCTGGAAGCGTGGACTCAGCAGTACAACAAACTAGCAGTAATGCAGCGTGGACTCAGCAGTAAAGCAGACTAGCAGTCTGACTGCTTTAACGCAGTGGTCCGCCAGCCGTATAGTCCGTGTGCGGTTTTTAATCAGCGTCAAAACAATCCAGCAGCACGACGCTTAACTGCCAAGCGGTCCATCAGTTTGAAAGTACGTATACAATCTTAACGTCGCATTTGGTAGTGTCTAGTAGTTTGGCAATCAGTTGTTAACAGTTAAGTATTGTGATCATTTTCAACGGGGGCCAATGGTCGTTAAACGATCAGTACGATACTCCTGTCGTTTTTGTTCGTATTTTTAGTTTTATAAATATCGTAAAATCACTTCACATGTCATAAATGACCAGTATTATGGTTGTTCTCACAGAAGACGATTGAAACGTGCGATATCCTGACATTTTAGTTAAGCACTTGCAGCCTCATAAGTACTAGCGGCGCGAGAAGCACTTGGCAGTCTAGGAAAGCGCTCTGATGGTCTGCATCACATTGATTTATTCTACTTGAAGTGTATATTGTAAAGAATACACACTTTAAAAACAGTACATATGTCAATATGCATGTTGGTATGAAAGGTTTCATAAGATTTGCAATGTTTTTTTCCATGCACTCGTTGAATTGTCATACATATATAAAAACACATTGTCGTTTATCCAAAAGTCAAGAAATCGGTACAAAAAATGCAAATTTGATCGAACGATTTCAAAGTTTTCTCGACCAACCATAAAATATACATATTACATTTCAACCTAATATACATTAGGTACTAAACAATTTCTATTTTCTGAAAATAAAAATTCAAAACTTATCAGGTAAGCGACATTAAAAGTTTAAAAGACAATTTAACGTTCAAACTTATAACAATCTGCTTATTTGATGTTAACAATAATTGGATTTAAGCAAACGTGTTTTTTAGATAATATTATATTCTTGCTACAACATTTTGTTTGATTAATGCATGCCATTATAAATTTGTTGTATACATAACAGTGTGCTAATGTTATATATATATATAGGTTCTATACGACGGTAGTCAATTTTTCTAACTACAAAATTATTTAGAAAACCAAATCACGCTGAACTACTTCTTGTGGATATCTTCGCATCAAAATAGAGCCGCAGCAATGTATGCAAACATGATTGTATCAACATTTAAAGTGATATATTTTAACATTTTTAGAACCGATTCATACAATCAAGTGTTTGAGTATATCGATATGAACGTTTATTTACAATTTTGGTGATTGGGTACATTTGTAATAAATTCAGCATACAATTATTGCATGCAGATGTTTGCCAAGAACGCACTTGTTAAAGCGAGATTATACGACTTTGTCAAATATTTATTAATTTATATTAAATGTGTAAAAAAACTTATTAAACACATGTGTTATATAAATTAAAATAAAAGTTAAGAAGATTATGTGTCGAAAAATGCGAAATTAGCCAGATATTTAACTCTGAAATTGAAAAAGGCTGTACAGTCGAATTCGCCAGCATGTAAATCATTCATGTACAATGTGAATCTAAATTTAGTTAAACGGTTCATTTTGAATTTCTGCAACGATAATTATTCAAACGACACACGAACACTAACTAAAATGACGAATGCTTCGGTTATTGTAGGAAAATATGCACGAAATATCTTCACAATCGGCTCGAGGCGCTAATTTGTGTTTGCTGCATTTTATGAAATTCGTCTTCAATATTTATTTTTTCTTGCTTTTTTGTGTTATTGTAACATATTTTATCAATATATAACAAGTAAACACATATAATAAATCGTATAATCTCGCTTTAAGGTTACTAAATAAGATTAAACGTGTAACCTTTGCTTAAAGCCTCCAAATGTCACGGCGTTCCAGAAGAAGAAGGCATTAATTGCAAGTAATTTACAAAACCAATCAACAACACCATTAAAAATGTCTTGATACGGAGTATATGTTATTTAGTTTTACCAGTTTAAAAGAACTTCGCTTTGTGTTTTGGTAAACTAAGTTATTTAATCATATTGTCACGATGCGTGTTTAAGGTTAATTCATATTCAATTATAATACTGAACCTTCAAGCGTTTTAGCACAGCCATGACATATATTTGAGACATTATATTACGCAACATTAGTTAATAATAACCAAGCATCTTCATGTGACACATTAATGTCAGTTGTAAATGTCATGTTTACTCAATATGCAACTGAAATTAAAATTAGATATTCCGTTTGTTGCAAGCAATATAACTCTCAGATGTAAAATAATAATAATAAATTATTGAGAGTTGAAGTCTGGTCAATCTCTTTTTATTTGATATAAAATCAATAAAATAGTAATAAACGTTTCTCTTTTAAATACAGGCGCACATTATTAATGATGATAAGTGTAAGTGATTTATTGAATTATCTTAAGGCGAACACCAGGTATGACAATTAAACGATCTGACTGTTTTTTTGTAATAAAATTATTTCAATTTTTGTTAATTATAATTTTTGGGGGAATATTGATGATGTTTTATATGTGTGCATTTATAAATTTGGGGAAAAACAAACATTAGCCCTCAAAGGAAATATTCGGTTTCATACATAATAGTCTCGATATATAATATGCGTCGTATCATCATTCGAATGATTCGATGAAACGCTATTCAAAAAACTTATTGATACAACAAAATTTAACAATTTAAGATAGACTTTTATAAATTTCTTTAAATAAAATGACGTGAAAAGACATACGGCCAAAAAGGTATACGTTTATTGTAAAAGATGGACAATACAGCCGATCTAGTGATATTCGGTTTACACGCCTTTAAATTGTTCTGCTGTACAAACAGCGTGATTTCACCAACATGCCGCTTTTTAATATGTATTTTTTAGACACAAGTATAAGCTTGTGTTTACCTTCTGGTTTTTAATATTTTATTTCCTATAGAGCAATACCAACTTACAAAAAGTAATAAATGTCATGGTAAACATATTGTAAAATAGTTTGTATCAAGTTCTACAAAACCAGTACACACGTGGACCAATTAATAAGTAAAGTACTGAACCAGTTTACAATAACATCTACTAGTATGAACCGTAAAAGTTGCATTTATCGTTATATTTGGCATAATGTCCATCATCGCATGTAGTTGTGTTGTTATAATTTGCTCACCAAAATATATGATCACGGTTTTAGTATATTATTGACATACAAAAGGCACGATTCGAGTTTCTCAACTTCCTTCACTGCAATAGGCTTTGTTTAAACTCTACTATTCTCAATTGTCATTTAGCGTAAATGTTGTTTTTTTAATTTGCATTACATGTTAATAAGATTGAACTGTATGTTTCTGCCACAAAGCTGTTTAACTGCTATATTGTAAGTATAGGTGCAAACTCTGATAGGTAAGGGCATTTGTATGTGTCCATTGAACAGAAAAGTGAGTATTTATAAACCAGAAATTTAGAAAGCTATTTTTCACTGAAGCAGACGTTATGACTGATATGCTTTATACTACACTCTAACGTGTCTATATTATATTCATTTCAATCAAACGTGTTTTTTCTGGCTTAATATAAACACCTTTTAAACAAATAACCATTGATTTATGTGAATTGTTCATGTTTAACGATGGTTACTGTACGAAAGTGAATCCTTTTTAATAACCGGTATCTGGAACAACCAATAAAAAACAGGATTGGGATCACACAACCAATTCATCTTTTAGACGTCTTGAGCTTCTTAACTTTAATATAGTTATGGGAAAGTTATGTTTTCAGAATTCAGTGCACTTAAGTTCGTTAACATCTAGAGTCAATGTGGCGGTTTGTTTGACCTTGTGGCGAATATATGAAAGGCTGTTTGCTAAATGAATAAGGCGATATCGTATTTGTTCTCATCAATAGGGTCGTCGTCCTAACACTCTACGCAATAAGTTTCAAAATTGTAAGAGCTATACACTTCGACATGAGAAAATCGTTATCGCAAATTATGTTTAAAATGATTTATGTATCACGGGCCGGTTTTTGCTTCGGATTATTGACCTAACCTCGTCGGTAAAACCCTCTACAATTTCAATAAATTAAATATTTATTTTATTAATTGAAAACAATTAATATTTTTGACATGTTTATTGTTTGCTTTAATTTAAATAGTTTTACACTTCGAAAGGAGTTAATCTTAATCGCAAATTATGTTTACAATTTTTTTATGATAAACGGGCTGTTCATTGCTTCGGATTAGAAACCTTTATGAAAAGTGGTAATTTAAGTTATCAGCAAAACAAAGCTGCCACTCTATGGAAGGGCCAGCGAAAGATTTCCAGAAAATAACTAAAAATAAGAGAATGTTTAGAGACTCTGAATGTAAACATGTATGTGTTTGAGTCGAACGAGATACTTTTCCTCATTCCCATTCTCATTTCCATGTACTAAATCGATTGCTTAAATTGTACGTAAATAATTTAATCACGAACAAAGGTAAATAATGTAATGGATGTTCAGATGTTCATGTCGGAATGTTTCATGTTAGCAAGTTTATCCATTATTAAAAATCTCCTTAAAACGATTACTAATTATAAACAACACGCCAACACAAATTCAATGGGATTCAATACTTTATGTATATGTTTGAAACAACCGATGTTGTGTTAACTTCAGTCTTCAACCGATGCGAATGACCATTTGAAGATCATGGTAACTGTCTTTACATCATCATGCTTACTACGCATGAATTTACAATATATACATATCCTTTAACTGTTTCATTAATAAATATGTTATAACCGTTTATTACACACAACGATTTAACATTAATTTTGATGAATGAGTTGTTGCCAATGGCATTGCATTTTTTGATAGACACACTCACATTGTTCATAAGAATAGCGGTGTTTATTCTTTTGACCATATTTTCTTTTCTATCAGAATGTTAAACAACAAATATATCATATACATCTTCGTATTGCCCTTGCTATTCATGGAGTGCCGGATAGTCCAAATCGTGCACTAGGGAGAACCGTCGGCTGATAATGATGTAGACGCAGACGTAAACCAGATGATTGAATTCTCAACGAGACGATTGATATACAAAGCACATATCGTGATTGTTTCCATGCGAATTTCTGTTTTGGGCATGAACTTATAATTATGTGGTTTAGTCGCAAAAACTGTATGCGAGTGGCTTGAACGCTACGAATTTTATTGGATGTTTTATCTAGACGACTTTTGGCATACGAATTTAAAACGAAATCGTATTCAGTATGTTTATTTGACGGTACATTGTTTAATTCATGGATAGCAGTTGAACTGTCGTACTGTTGTATTTAATAAGTATGACTTAAACCACACTAGCAGGGAGTTCAATCCATATACACGTACGTTGCATGATGATACAATTCTATTATATACTATTCTAGTAGACTAATTGTTTGAAATATCTTGAAAGCTGGCAAATATCAATGACTGTGATTACATAGATCCTTAAAATATAAACAACAGTTAGCCTATTGTCCTTGCACAAATAACCCCAACGACTATACGCTCTCAAGCATACTTCGCGTGAGTGCTGTATAACCAATTACTCAATAGCAATACACATTATATGATTAAAAATGATAAAGGTTAACTATCATTATACGTAGATACGATTAAACCGTCATTTTGTGTTATTACTTAGTGGATTACACAGCCATGTCTATGAAAATATCAGTATGTCAACCGATATTTCATATAATACATTTATGATCAGAGCGAGTTAAACATAATTTAAAAATTAGTTTTCTATAAAAATATACAATATAAAGTTTTAAAGTATTTAAAGTATTCATAACGATCGCATCGGCTTGAATTTTGTAGCGAGTTGAATCTATGAATAAAAACGGTATTATCGCCTATTTCAGGATTTATCCATTCAAATCCAAATCCGTATGTAAACAGAAGATTTTGTTACTTTAGTGACCAGTCCCTTCCCAGATCGTCTAATAATACAGACATTACATAAAAGTTTCTAGGGAAAAGATAATTGGTTATTTGCAGTATTTTGCACCACTACCTTATACAGTTAGTTTATTACGGAATACACATAAGCAGTCTTCCAAAGTCTCCCACTTAAATACAGGTGTTAGTGTTTTTATTTAACTTAACATATTTTTTTACAAACTAGATTTGGAATGGTTTCTTTCTTTTATTTAAATTCATAGCCTCATACATGAGAGCCATAACACAATATTGGTGTTATCATCGAGTCGAATATTCTAAACATATTCATTGGGGCAAAGTAACTATTTGATTAACTTATTTAAAGCTACTTACCATGATAAATGAGGGATAAACATGAGCCCTATAAACTTGTTATTAGATGTTGTTTTAACATGTTGTCCCCAAAAATACCAGCGTTCGCATTTTTTTATGACACCACCTAATCTAAACATAATTATTTCGGTTTCATTTACATTGCCTTCCAATCCAGTACTTACGCAATTTTTATCTATTTCATTTAGTTGTTGTTGTAACCTTTGAACAGTTTCGGCACAGTTTGCTATATCATCTGTAAACATTAAACATATTATATCACGAATTTGATGATAAATAAAAACATCAGATCCACCTTTTTTTCTTTTAACTGGCAGATAAGTAATCAATAAATAAATCGAAGATAGTTGAATACTTTTTGTCTCCAATTCTGATACCAATGTTACAGAGGAAGAACTATGTTGTACGTTTCTGAGAAATTAATCTTTACACATGACTGCAAGTTATTAAACATTGAGTTTTAAATGTAGAGGAACTTACAATGATTCCCCTTTATTCTTGACATTTAAAAAATTCAATGTGATTAATTTTATCAAACGTCTTTATTTTTGGTTAGATATTTTTTAACCATTGTTTTTAGACAAAACTATTGTCGATTGCTGAATATCCGTGGCGTAACTCTGCCTGAGATTAATCAAATCAATATACGTTTCTGCAAGATCGTAAAGGCGTTTGTCAATTATACTAGAAAATATCATATACCTTGTATTTGGAGAGACCTCGGTAATTTCCGGGATCGGTTATTGAGCCAGATCTATGAATTGCACATGTGCCACTAGTTGCTTTTGTTGGGAATATACCATATTCAAATAAATTAAACTTCATCAGCAAAACGTATATCACTACACTTTGCATTAGAAAGTTATTAACTGTTATTTCTTGAATAATATATACTTAAAATGTCATCATATGAATGAAATAATAAGTAAGTTTTTCAGTACGTCAATACATTGTTATCTTGTTATCAAAGCTAGCGATCTACTTAATGCACGCGAACAGTGCTTCTGAACAATTTATCATTTGATTTAAATTTGGCATCTCACCAAGCACAATAGATTAATAGGCCAGACATAAACATTTAATTTTACTGCATCTGTAGCACGAATGTATACCAAGTCAAATAAACTGATTCATTAAAGCGAAATGCATGTTTTTTTCACGTAACACCTCGTCTTGCTAAACAATTAGTGTGTACCAATTTATGTCTACGTGTACATATAATGAATGTTAGAATATGACACGCATATATCTTTCACATTTTAAATATAAGTAATAGTCATGCAATGCACGTGTCAACTGGGACCATGTTAATAGAGCTAATGACACAAGGAACACAACCATCATAATGGTGTCAGTAATAAATATATCCATAAATATTTTGTAAAATTGAATGATATAAAGGAATTGATTCAAACAGGTCGGGCGCCTCCGGATATTTAAATTAAGGTAACAATAAGATATGCTTGTTTTGTAATAATGTAACAACTGTTATCAACAATATCAACTTCTAATTTCTTAGATGTATAAGTATTGGGGAAAATATATTAAACACACAATATTTGAAATGTGTCATTACCACTCAATTGTGTTACACTTCGTAATTGATCTTTTTTACACTAGATAAACATTAAGCACGAGGCCATTATTCAAGATGAGATACATACAATGAAGATTGCTTCGCCCATGGTAAAATGTCAAGGGAATAGCCTATGACTGTAAGAAATGATAAGTTTCTGTAATGCTGCACCGAGTAGAATGAAAACGAAAATCAATTAATAACAAGCGCCTGTCGGTGAACACATAATATACTTTTACGCACTGTATCTAAATGTCATTTATCACGAAATGAAAAACTTAAACGGTGCATGGTAATTTACTACTATGAGAATCCAATTGAGTAAGGAACCCTTGATGCATTTGGCGACTTCCATTGCACAGAAGTATGTCGCCTCTTTCAAAGTTATATTTATTTGAAAATCTGCTTGCGTCATACTAATATCTGAGGAAGCGTGAGCGGTTGTGCTGAAAATGGAAGCCATTATGACATGCTGTGTTTGTAAAATATTAGATTTAACATATACATTAATTTAAACATTTTAATACTATTGTATTTCGGATCTGGTATTTTGCGTTAAGTATATTGTTTACTATTCATTACGTCTATTCTTCGAAAGTAATCGGCTAAGATCCACCAATCTAAATACTTTGATATGCAGCATTGAACAGATAGTCAAAACATAAATGTTCTATGGTTTTTTTTGTGTGTATGTGCGCTTGATTAATCATATCTGCATAATAACATTGACTTACGAATACCATGCACAATTCACAATAACCCATTATAAATTTAATTGAGTTGTCTTTTTTGTGTATTCGTTTTATGGATCAGTACTAAGTTCAAAGACAAGTTACTGAACGTGTCATCTGCAGTTTATATATGAACGCAAAATTCTAAGATAAAAAATGTTGAGTAATTAGAATACAGGCTTCGTAGCGTTGCAGATATTATTATTTGCTCTCTTAAGCAGATTTTGTTTTATTCCTCGCTTACCGTCTATTTTAATGCATCATTAGAGTATTTGTAACAAAACTCATTAACTTTTTACATTGGGGCCACTATCAGCCTCTACAGACACTTTGACGATTACGCATTTACGTAATTGTTAAACAAAGCAGTACGCTGGATAAAACGCCACCTTACTTCAAGTGATAAAGGTATACCTGGCCATTCTATGCATCGCTGAAGCAAGAGGGGGCAGTTTTAGAGACTTATACATATGTTGTACGGAGCAAGGTAATAGCTGATGCAATGCCAGGTTGGAAATATAAGCAAGATTTATCCTCGTATAAGTCGTATCTGCTTACAATCGCATAAACAGAGTTGCCGAGTCAGTCATATACGACTATATTTATATTAGTGTCATGAACACTGTCATGAAAAATAAAAAAAAATTAATAGACGGATATAAGATTTAATACCCATGGAGAAGTATATCGTTTGCAACAAGAATATTTTGTTTGGTAGCAAAATGTTTTTTACGACTACAATGCAATTCGCCTTCCGATATTGTGTCACATTATGTTATCAGTTAAATGGATGCATCAACAATTATAGGTAGAGAGGGCAACGAATAGCAAGATTGATATTTGAATATTCGGTCTTTAAAAATGTATCATCAATTTTAAAGTACAACTGTGAGGTTTCTGGATTTATCAAATTTTATTTGGTAATTGTATTCTAAAACACATTGCTCTTTGATAGATATTAGAAATAGAACGCTTAACCAGACCGGTTGTAACGATATTTGGCTATTTCCCGATTCTAAGAGCTGTAAGCAATTCACGAACTGGAATATAATTGTCAAATCATCTAGTTCAATCATTTTACCTAAGGAAATAAAAACAGTATTCGAAAAATCTTGGTATTGTTGAAAATACAAAGCATAGGAACATTATTGCTAAATAATGTGTGTCGTCTCACAAATTATTAATTGAAACGGGTAGACACCAGAGCATTGTTAGAGATCTACTTAAATGTGTGTTATTCAACCTAAATGATATCGAGAATAAGTATCACTTTGTTCTTTCATGTCCTTACTATGCTTATGTTAGGAATACTTTGATTACAAAGTATAATTGATCTCGCCCAAGATTATCGATTAATTTCAAAGGCTAAAATAAAAAAAACAACTGTTAAGGAAACTAGCCGTTTAAAAAAAATAATTCAAATGTGAGTAAGTGTCTTATATATGTAATATTCATTATATATTTTCACAAAGAAAATACGCTTATAATAATGTAATACTTGTTGCAATCATTAAAATACGTTTTTACATTATGTGGTCACTATGTATTACCCTCACCCTTGTGACATTCTCACTCTAACATGCTGTATTTAATTTATTTCAGAAAGCAGCTCAGTACCCAATTCGTTAACCAAGATTCGATTCATTCATCCGGTAGGTTATTCGGATTACAAAGTGTAACCGTCCTTTACCATTTGTCTATGTCATGCACGTTCGGGTACAGTAGCCAACTTATCAAATTGATCCCTGATCTTTTGGCGACATCCACTTGTTCTACGCGAATTTATTAACAAGAGCAAGGGCTGATGAATAAATACAAGAAAAGCCAGCTTTTTAAGTTCATATTTATTATAATGCTTTAATGTGATACTTTACGTAAACACATTTTATATTCTATATTTGAACAATAGAAAACATATGAGAGGGACAATACAAATATATAAATGGAATTAAATGGCAAAATGGCGGAATATGATTTACACCAGACAAGCACTAGAGTAAATAAACCTCAGCTATAAACTGGCACTATAACTGATTCATGTCGAGGAGGCGACCGGAAGTACTGCCCTAAAGATAGCCCCAACCCCAGTTGCACTATTGATTTAGCTTCTCGTTTATGCATAAATCGCCAACAGACAATCCACACCATTTTATGCTATATCGCAAATGTATGCAATTCCTATTTCAACGAACACGTTGGTGGATCGGAAATAGATATTATACATACGCAATCGCTAAGGCCATCCGCAACCGGCCAAATAAATTCTCGGTACGCCGTACCGTGCAACATAACAAACATGCGCAATCGCTAAGGCCATCCGCAACCGGCCAAATAAATCCTCGTTACGCCGTACCATAGGTTTTCAAGCCAAAAAGAGCTATTCCAGATACGCCTAAGCACGCCGTGCCATCGAGCGAGTACTAGAACACCCATACTATCCCGAAAATAATTTTGAAAGCATTCCTGCCATCCTCACACATACGAGCACTACGTAATAGATGACAACAAAATGCTATGTTTACCTCCCCGGACGTATGTACATCAATATATAGTTACCTATTTATAATTTTAATGGTTCCGATCACTTCCAAGACATAGAATTTCCACCTAAATGACATGTTTGAATGGCGTATCAAACATTTAAAATGAGTTAATAATGACATGTTATTGTGTCAGATTGTCATAGATCTCAATAATTAACTATCGTGATAATAACAATATCTCACACAATTATGCAGCAATAAAATTACCTAATAATACACATTCATTTCATTTCAATAAGGCACACGTCACAACACTTTTACATGGCACATTTAAGTAGCAGAAACACTCAAACACATTGGGTGACACTTTGTTTCCCATAATGTCTAATATATATCAATCAAGTACAATCCTAAAATAAAATGACATTACAACTTTGCTTTATAAATTTTGTAACACAGTACAACTATGATTTGTATATTTCACTTCTATTCTTTATCCTTAAATGGTGATTTCAAAGCCAGGGTAAAAGTCAGAGATAAAACTTCATCGAAATTATCAGATGCCCAATGTAAAATTACTCTGGAAAACTGTACCCGAAAACAACCAATATTAACATGTAACTGTGGACATTATGTAACTCACCAACATAACGGGTCATTTTAGCCAACTTATTAATGCGGTTCGAATTTAAAGAAGTAAAAGTTTACTGGTCGAAGTATAGCGTAGGACTGACCAAACAATGAAATCCCCGTGCACATTCCCGCCTATGTCCACCTGAGTGTCCATCACTCGCGTGACAACCATACGCATGAACGAACCGAACATATACCTGCTATGTGAAATGCGTTATTTTTAGACCTACGTTCTGTGCTTAACTCTGTAACGCTCAGAACTGAAAATTCGATTCACTGATGTCGCGTCTCAGCGACATCCTGGATACTTTACTAGTTCTGGACGATAGCGATGTGTCCATGCAATGGCCGCTAGCCACGGTTTGAGGCCCGACGATTCAACAGACGTCTTACCGACGAGTCGTGTACAGTTTGTGAATGTAACCGAACGTTTTCTGTGGTCGCCCGCGACAGATTAACAGACTTTCTATTAATGCACATGCATGTCGCTGCAAGAAGACACACGTCACAGCACTTTTACACGACAGGTTAAGTAGCAGAAACACTTAAACACATAATTCCCATTCAATGATGTCACGTCTCAGCAACATCCTGGATATTGACCTAGCCCTGGACGATAGCGATGTATCCATGCCATGGCGCCGCCGCTATCCACGATTTGAGGCCCGACGATTAAACCGACGTCATAACGATGAGTGGTGTACAGTTTGTGAATGTAACCCGAACGTGTTCCGTGGTCGCCCGCGACAGATTGGCAGCCATTCTGTAATAAATATCTCGGCAGTACATTTAAACATTACAAACAAGTTTAACATAATTAACAACAATCTCTTTGGGCGGGTGGGTTTGGGTTTCTCAGTCAAAGCTATTTCGCAAAAAGAACGAGATACGCGGAGCACGAGCATTTATACCGTATTAGTGACGCATGGTTTATTGTCGTCTGCTTGTATCTAATGATTCATACGAGATTTAAACCTTTTATTTACCGGAGACATGTATTCGCTACTTCAAATAAAAGAAATTAATTGTTAAAGAAATTAATTGTTATTATTTTTAAATCGATATGTCTCGTAAATGATTTATAATTTGGGTTTAATTGAAACGCATGATTTTATTGCATATTTCTGCTTATTCTGATGAGCTGTATATATGCTTAAGTCGAAATAAAATATTTTGCTAGGTTCTGTTCTGTTCAGTTTAAGTATTTAGCAAAACAGATCGACATTACGTAGTTAGATATAAGCTTTTGTTTTTGTTTCCGGTTTGTTTTTGCTTAACGGCTGATTATCTTATCACTGTTAAATCAGTGATATTAATATGCCATCCGCATATTAAAAATGAAGTATATATAAATGCAATATTTCAGATAGTGTTTTTATCGGGACTTTTGTAGATACACCGAAATTTGCCGTAATTTAGTTCGAATTTCGTAGACATGTTTGCAGTTACAACGGGAACTGAAACAGAAATTCAGAACCTTTTTTTATAACTTTTTCATTTACGGTTGCTTTATATTATGAAATGTGTATCGAAGTACTCTCGAAAACTAAGAAAGCATATAATTTTTCATTTCAGCATAAATAGCTGAGTCAATTCAGTATTTGTGCTGTATGCCCGTTAAGCATACAACAATATTTACGTATAGCTTACCTCGAGCGGACTTTTTCTCCTCCATCCTAATGACTTTGGCGTTTGCTGTCACAATGGTATGTATGTTCATCGTCGGTGATACAAGGAGTACAACGAATATTGTTGATAATTACATGGCACGAAATTCATACAAAATGCTCAAGATGTAAAATTTGATGGTTAATACTGTGATTCAATATACCTACATGCAACGATGCGTTCTACGGCACAAATGATGTGTCTAGTGTGACAAGATTGTGCGGGCGAAACGTTTACTGAACACGCAGTTATCTTCTATATTTGACTTGCCTTGCATTACAGTAACAACGTTCACATGCACATCTCGCATATCAGTTACTAAATCGGGTAAAGACGTCTATTAATAAAAACTAGGCTGTCTCTAAAGTAGGAAATGTTAGTCATTTAAAAAAAAATTAAGCCTCGGTTTTCTTCGATTCACCATAGTTAAACCCAACCGTTAATAATCTAAACATTTCCACGTTTATTTGTGTTACGATTAATTGTTTTCAGTTGGACCGTAGATGTATTAGCCAGAATTTCGAGACTGTCAGACCGATTTTTCTGACACTTTCTCGGACAGCGAGGAATCTTGTGTCGAAACTCAAGATGGCCATCGTGTTGAATATTCGGATAAGTACATACCTGCCTTTTTGTGCTTAATGCACACGTCGGAACAAAACACAATTTAGTGTTGATTTCTTTGATTGTAATTGTTTAGTACGATAGCGTAGACTAAGACTTCGTTGCACGCTACCTCGTTATTAATACAAAACGGATATTGGCAACAGTTTTGAACGGTTTAATGCAACTTCAAATACAAATGTCGTTTTAATTTACCAATACAATCAAAACAAGGGGATGTAGATGTAGATATAAGGGGATAGGATTGGTGACCTTGATCGACAGGACGCCGCTGACAGTGATTAATGTTTATGAATCGGATGCAAAGTTTATTTAATATGGGTTAGGATTAACCTTTTTAACTGTTACCATACTCCATACCGTGTCTGCCAAAATCAACTTAAGATAAACCCACTGATAAGAAACATTTCAACATCGAAATAGCCATACACTACATGTCACAATTTACATATATGTTTTTAATAATACACAGCACTGTTAAATTGAGTCACTTCGAGATCTCTATTGACAGGTTTCAAGAGATATTTGTGCAGGTAAAGTAAGTGAGAAAGCAATCATACATTTAATAACATCCAGAAAATTACAATTACTGAGGAATGCAAAGCTGATAATTATTCGTGAAATCGATACTAATGACCATGACCCATGATCAAAACCCTTAAATTATCGTGAAAATGTTATTATAAAAAGATGTAATCAGACACTGTTAATATTATTATGTTTGCCTTAAAAGATGTTGTGTTGTTACTTTTCTCTGTAGTACACAGTAATTTATTTGTATTAAGTTTTTTGTGTAAGTCAACAAACTTATTTTAAACAACATACATTTTCTCACATTTTCTAAAACAAAACAAAACAGGTAATATATATGAAAATGGCAAGCACATATTATATTTTTGAAAGTGTCATTTTTCTCACAACACAAACCGCAGCCTTAGTTATTTTTAAGTTGAGATGTAATTTTCCATTTTACAGCTGGTCTTATTCTTCGCCCGTTAATCCTCAATAATACGCGAAGGGCTTTGTTACAAAACCATTGATGCATGCAAAATGACAATGCACGAATTTCCTTGTCGGAAATATCCTAGCGGTTTACGTTAAACATATAATCGTGTTAAGTATCAACATGTTGTTTACCATTCTTCTTAATGATTCCAATCGTTTTAGAAAATATTTCTGTATAAAATAGCATTTTTCTCCTCGTTATGAAAACGGCATTTCATATTTATGTTCTATATATATAACTTCAGTTTCAGTGGTAACTTATTAGCGCGCATTCAGAATAAACCTCAAAGGTGAACATATCTTTTTATGTATCAGGGAACCCATTCTTTCGTCCATTAAATGGTGATCTAATTAAAAACGACATTACTTTTTACTGGGCCTAATAGTAAAATATTCCATATCATGGACACATCAAATTCTGTATTGAAGTTTGCATTCATTTACGATTATTCAACCTGTATTTTCTTGTGATCAAGTACTCCAGATAAATAGCAAAACAACATGTTTTGAATATCGATGTTGTTCGATTTCAAAAGCCGTGTAAGGTCCTTTTGACTATACGATTAGGTTTATATTTTTGATGAATACAATAACATTGAGAGAAAGAAATATTTTGAAGCAACGAATGCACTTTTTGGAGATTGTCTCATTTCTTAGTTACCAAAATAATAAATACTGAGTTGAGTATATAAAGAGGTCTTTAACTTTCTGTAACTTATATTAGTAAAACTTACATTGCATTCAGGTCTACTGATAGAAACAACGATGAAAGGGGTGTGATTTGAAACAAGTCTTGCATAATCCATGCGTAAATTAAATGTGTTTCATTAAGATTCATGGACACATATCTGTATCATTATATTTTATAGCTGTAGAATCGTTCGATAGATAATGCAACTACGTAGGCTCGTCCAATAAGCCTTTGCTTCAATTAAGCATGCCGGTAAAACCAAGCTCACATTCATCTGGCCACAGTATGTAAATTATATATATTTTTCACAAGGACAATAAGCATAGAAAAATGTTAAAAGTGTTGTAACTATTAAACTACATGTGCACAGTATGTGATCACTATGTATTAAGCTAATCGATGTGACATCCTCACTAAAACATGTTGAATTTCATTAATTTTAAATTCATATTTCTTCGAAATGTACTTTGTTTCGTATTTAAATGGATCTTTTCACGGTTTGGTAAATTGACAACATTGAAAAAAGTTGTTTCAGATTCGCAAATTTTCGGTTAAGTTATGATATTTGTGAGGAAACAGTATAACTGTACATTTGCCATGGTCAAATATAGCCATTATATGCATCTTTTGACGATTTAAAAATCTAAATATTATAAAGCGTTGCAACGCGAAACAATTGAATAATTTGGAGAGTTCTGTTGTTGTCGTTTAAATTTGTGAATCTACGAAGATTGCTTATATAACGTATAAAATACGCAACTTGTGTATGCTTGGCAGGATAGCTCAGTTGGCTAATGCGTTTTTACTTCAGGATTCCGGGGGTCACTGGTTCGAGCCCTGTTGCGGGCTTCTTTTTTTTCCTTTTTTAAATTTTATTTTTGTTTTTTACTGGAGCTTTTAAAATTTAAGGTTTACATTTATCAATATTAAGCATTTTATGACAAATTTCAAAACATGCGAAAATCTGTGAAAAGGCCCCTTTTATAAAACGCATGCTGTTATTGCATATTTATGTTTATGACGATGAGCTGTATATATAATGTTTAAGTCGATATATACTATTATGTTCTGTCTTCTGTAATCCCATCTTGCATATTGGTAATGGTAATTAACTATTAGCCGAATATTTTTCTTATCAATCGGATAATGCACAAATCATGAAATAAATGAATTGTTTTTTAATATGATATAAAACCATAAAGTTTATAAAGATTTACATATAACACTGTTGAGATGGTCTACAATAGCAATATCAAATCACTTTGAAACGTCTTATTCTTATTATATAACTGTCGCTTACAATTTCTTCAATCTGATATAGTTTGTATGTGTATAATGCTTATACGAGATGATTTATTGATTGAGTTTATTGAATGCATTTGTTATGCTGAAACAAGATGTTAGTCATGATTGATATGTGTCTCACCGTCTGTGACATCAAAGCTAAAATATTATTTATGCGGGATTACTAATATATTTCGTTGATAATTTTTACCGGTAAAAGTCGATTATAAACTGATTAAATTGTGAAATATTCATATTCGTCTTTAAATCAGCATTTGAACTGTTGCATTTGAATTGATGTCAGAGCTGGCGCAGTGGTTTCTTAAAAAGCTTCTTATCTCGGCGACCCAGATCCGATCTCCAAACCTGTGCATTCTAACTTCAGTGTCATTTTGCAAGTGTAGAGAACAAAATGTGTAGAGAACAAGATCATACTTGCTTATTTTGACAAACTATGTTTGATAAAATTGTTATGTCTATGATTCTTGTAAGTGTAAGGATGCTCGCTAAAATAGGCATTTATTGATTGAGCAATTCAATTATAAATATTGATAATTGATTTATTTTATACTTAATGATAAAATATGGCATTTCTGCAGTGAAATAACAGCAGTGAAAATAAACACATTGTTCTTTTTACCGGTGAAAAGAACGCATTTTCGGAACTCCCTTTTCTATTTTTAGATTATTAGAAATAATTATATATATATATATATATTTATTTTTTTCTAAGATCATGAGTGAATTAAAATCGACATTCCACCGAATCCAATACATTGTCTTTTTATTTTATGTTTTTTCTCTATTTATTTACATTTAAAAAGAGTTTAACTGGAGAATTTTGATGGTATCATGACGTCATTTCGTCACACTAATGACATCATTTTGTGTTGTTTACTGGATTGAGGCACGCCACCGGAGAAAGGGTAACTTTTCAGCGAAAGAGAAACAGCTGTTAATTATTTTCTTGAAAAAGGGGCATACAATAAACAGAAAATGTGTTCATGTCAGTGTAAGATCGTTGGTTATTTCACTCGAGATCATAACAAAATAATGCTTTCACTCTCGTCTGCGCCACTCGTGAAAATATATATTATATGATCATTCGTGAAATGACAAATGATTTCATACTGACATGAACAAATATCCTCTATATTATAAGACAGTTCTTTCTAAAAAAACAAAGCAAGCAAACGCGAAACACTAGTTTGTAAAGTTCCGCGTATTTGGTAGCTATTTGTTAGGTCATCGTTTAGACTTTTGTATTTGATTCTTTGCACACGTATAATTAGACCATTAAATTTGAAATATTTGCATCTCCATTCCCGAAAAAGACAGAACATGTTCCTTAATAGTTGTATTAAGTTGGAAACTAAAACCCATAAGTGACAACACATTGATCAAACACTGATTGCGTTTCCCAGTTCAAACGAACCGTCTCTGGATATGACCTTATACAACGCGATATTTTAAGTCAATGACGTTTTTGTTATCAAAATGTCTAAAAATGGTATAATGTTGAACGGTTGAACTATTACCAATTAAATCATGAAGTGCATGTAATAATATAAAAACTGTTAAATTGTTCGATGGGTCATTCGATATAAAATTATATGATAAGCAACAGCGAAGATTATTTACAAAATAGATAGACATTGTGCTTTAAACGTAATTTAATTGACTCAAATAATATTTTATTGATATGTATTATACTTAGTCACACACATATGAACTTAGAGTCTTAAGATATTTGCAGCTTTAATAAGTTATCATCGCAAAAGTGTCATAGATAGGGAAAATAGAAAAGCATCAAACGTACTTGGATTTTTTTATAAAAGTATAAGGCGCCGCCGAGAATCCTTGATTCGTGTTTTATGAAATGAAACAAAACAGGGATTCAATTCTAGCGTAACCGACTGAGCGCATATATCATTATTTTTGTTTTGGTTAACGATATGCATACCGACTGATTGTGTTCTTAGGTTAACTCCAATTTCCTTCAACTTTGTCTTTGCTGTATGATGATAGTGCAGCGTTAATAGCTACTGTCGTAGATACATCTGTTAGCATTCATCTTCACTTCATTGGTATATCAGTGAAGTCTTATTGATATGTATTTAGTTTCTAGACCACATTATGGTCACATGCTCATTACATTATAACTCTTCAAGAAACATTGTTTGACGAAGCAAGTTTGCGTACAAAACAGAGATGTGTATCAGTTAAAATATGTGCACAAATCGTAATTCATCTCTTTTCTACATATGCTTCCACTTTATTGAATAACCTACTTACAAGTTGGTGTATAAGAACTATTTTCTTTACAAGTTTAAGTTCATTAAGCGGAACATCATTACATAAATTGTCTTAATGTTGTTTAAACAACATCGCATTAATCAATCGCAAAGCAGGACATGCATTACTCTCTCGACTAGGGTAGTAGACAAAAATGGCCTGTATATACGGTTTCTAAAATGTGATATGCATAAGCCATATACTTTCGGTAATTTGGCTTAACAAATATATTTATAAAACCAGTGTTTATAGCGCGTTCTTAATAATCCATATGTATATATTTTAACTAATGTTATAATAAAATATACATGTTCATCAAATAAGCAATTCATTAACGCTGTTTATGAATCGAACAGTGTATCTATTTAATATGGGCATTTCACTTTTTCTATCGAATATACTTAACGACTATCATATCGAGTATGTTTGTCTCATGTTTATTTTACGTTTCTGTAAATTACACCATGCATTTCAATTCGTTGTCATGTAATGTTAAATGTAGCAACTTCATATTTATCTAAGACTCACATATGTGTTTATATAAGGGAGAATAGCAATATTAATATGCAATTAATAAGGAAACCTGTGCTAGGACTAGGACTTAAATACTTTAAGACGTTTATTGTTTCAATTTTGACTAAAATTCCTCGGTACCTCAGTCTCATATCGTGCTGAACTTTCCGTGATATATCATTCGAGTTTTAGTTTTAAACGAGCAATAGTTGTGTGTCCTTTCAGTTGTTCAAGATTATTGCACAATGACGGAAAAATTATACTTGTCAACTTATTAATAACATAATAAATTGGTCGCATATTATGAAATGTACTTGTATCGACATATGAGTATGGGGACATATAGCCGCTTTTAACATTGTTACAGTCGTTCAACTCTTGTATATGTACATGAGTTCTATAACGGACATGGACTTTTCAGGTGTCAGATTCACGGTTATACTTTCGATGAAAAAACAAACAAAACGCGACTTAACGAGTTGCAATCTGTCAACACACTGATTCGCAAATTAATGCAAACACGCACGCGATCGGCACTCGCTAGAAGAAGTTTGTGAAACTTACCATATTCTCTCAAATAGTTTTATTTTGATAGGGTTTAAGAGTTCATCAAGCGTGCACACACGATATATTGCGTTTAATGGCACAGTTAGTGCGTCTCATATTCAACACTTGCGTTGGCGAAATATGGTCTGACTTTGTAATTAATGTTGCCGTATTTTTCACCTGACAGTTTTTCTTTTAACTAATCCTTAATTGCAAAGAAGCGGGTTTAAAACAGGTTGAGATCAAAGCCTTTTACAGAATAAGTTTACGTATAAACTATGTACAACCTGTTGATGCATGCCTCATAAAAATAAATAATAATTTGCAATAAAACTTTATGACGTCTAATTAGAAATACCATGCACACTAGTGGTGTAATTATTATACATACCGAGGTTGAAAACATACTTGGATTAAATAATGACACACGTTTATTGAATACTGGTAAAGATATGCTAAAAATATACTAGGGGGTTAACAAATTGCAACTAATAATGAAATTAATACTGAAACTAGTGCCAACTACATCTCTGTATTGTATTGACCTGGATGTAAAGTCGTTTTAAGTATCAGTCGATAATGTTCATTATAAACACGGTATACAAATGATCTTTATTTGTAAATCTACGTATCTACGTATTGCGAACGGTTATTTATTTTATGTAAATGAAAAAACGCCATTTTTACTATTCATCTGATATTTTCTTGAAATATCTAGTGAATGATGTGACAAGAGGGCGTTACGCATTCCCTTATTATGGCCGAAAATGTTCCGCATGATGTACAGAATCATTAAAGTTAAATGGAACAGAGTAAGCAAAGCCTTTTCCGTTCTAGCATGCCCATGATAGCAAGATTGCATGACAAGTTGTAACAACTTATTCAGTAATATTAATTTAATTAAATTGAAACGTGTGTTGCTGAATATCTGACATCTCGGGACCAGTGGCTGACCCGTTTATTTCTCAGTGTTCTTTTTTAATAACAAGCACTTGTACACATTATACCTATTTAAATCAGAACGAACAATAACAAAGCGAATTATATAAATAGAACTTGAAGCCACATACCGTATGCGCAAATGTAAACATACACGTTTTATAGACAAATTGACGACATTAAACGTCTAAAAACACAAACACCTAAAGATATATGGAAACATTTGAAACGCAAAGCAAAACTGATTCTGCTAATAATAATGTTGATGGATTTCGAGAATATTATTTTCCAAATAAAGAAGCGCCACGTTGTTGTAGCCAGCTAAATGTTGGCGACATTCTCAGAGCAGTTAAATAATTCAAGCAAAAAACAGCTTCTATCAGTTACCAGTAATTAAACGATTTTTTTTATAGAATGTATTGCTCTCCTTGCTATGCATGTATGTGACATGGTGAATGGATTTTCAATTAAAGATACTTCTCGGAAAGCTTTGCGGAAGGATTGATAATTGCCAACAATAAAACGGGACACCGGCATCGTAATTACCGCTGCAGTACTTTTCTAAGCCGTTTACCTAAGCTCTTTGCTACAGTACTTGATAAATGCGCTTGACATCCCTTTACGGACTTTTTCTCTGTTTTTTGGTGCACAATCTGGAGTTATCTGACATTTTATTTCTCAGGAACACCTCAATGAACGTAAAAGACTTTATGTTTATAAAAACATCAACCATCTTATTCGAACGTCCTTAAAATATTTGATTGTTAAAAGTTTATAAATGCAACGACTTTTGTCTTTCAAAAATGTATGCGCATAATGTACTAGAATAACGGTGCAGTAGCTAACTTATGTGGAGAAGAACATAAATATTTATTAAAAACACACGAAATAGCATCGAATAGATTTAAAAAAAAACACCAACACAGTAATGGAAGACATATATGCATTCGTGGTCATTCCATTGAAATGTATTGTTCCGTGTTCCCATAAAATCATGAACACATACTAAAAGTCGAATCATTTCATTCGGCTATTAGTGTATTAATGTGTAAGCCTTATGAA
The DNA here is from genome assembly GCF_020536995.1 of Dreissena polymorpha. Taxonomy (NCBI): domain Eukaryota; kingdom Metazoa; phylum Mollusca; class Bivalvia; order Myida; family Dreissenidae; genus Dreissena; species Dreissena polymorpha. The sequence goes on from NC_068363.1 coordinate 33,248,642, forward strand.
AACACGCAACAAAAAACACGATCTGTTTGAGAAACCTATTATGATTAAGAAGCTGTTTTATGCTGAAAACACAGTTTGGATGTTTTATTTACGGAAAGCCTAGCAATACAATAATTTAAATTCTCAACGTTTTAAGTTAAAACGTTTGGTTGTTATGTTTTGTATGTTTGTGTTTGTTTTAAACTTTAAACTGTTTGATTTATCATTTAGATACCTAACGCGGTGTATGTTTACCGCATGCATATACCGTATTTAAATATTAATACCATTTCACACAGGTTTGTTGATTTTGAAATTTTCTGTGCGAAACGAACACACACTTCAATAATATGCGGTTTTGCTTCGTTATCCATAATCTTATCAGAACACTTTTGAAATACGACATTTGCTTTGACAACCCTGACTTTATTATATTTCATAAAAATCACGGACGCTTTGCTAGGCAGAGATATGCCTACCATTCTAGTGAATCACAAATGTTACACAGTTTGAAAGCCCTTTAATTGTAAGTATAGGCAAGCAATTTTGTTTAAGCAAATCTCATGTGACATTTAGGACAGTTAGGAAACCGTCGTATCCATCCGATATTCGGTAAATAAGAAAAGTGACCAATTTCCGTTATATTAACGGACAACACAAACAACAACTCAGCAGCAATCACAATCATGCATCTGGTAAACATTATATGCAATGTATTTAGGGTATCAAACAGGTAAAATATACTTGTTGAACAAATTGTACCTACACATACATTAATTAAATGAGATACAATCGTACACTTAACACAATCGGAATGACTTCACAAAATAAAGATAAACTGCGTTTCAACCGCCTTCTACGATCATCATTATAGACAAAAACCATTCGAAACTTACACTAGGTTTCATGAATAAATATGGAATGAGTGATGTATTGGACGTCATCATTGATGACGTTCAATCGAACGAATGATAAAGGGGGCTAAGTTTCATTAAGTTGAGGCATATAGTCGCGATTTGGGCGCCTTGAAAACTGGTCGGTAACTTTTGCTGAAATTTGACATGTATATGGACAAGAATGCGATCTACCTGTTGGCGTAGGCGTTATACCTGGGAAAAATCAAGTTTTCGAGTATTCTGCGTTTAAATATTTTTATGGGAAAGGGCACGCGCGCGTGACGTCATGAAAAGCGCTTAGGCTAGCTTCCATCTTGCTACGAAACAAAGAAACTGACGTTACGCGTTATTAATTCAGTTAGGCGTTTAATCGATAAACAAAGGCGTAATAATTGTGTTTGAATAACAATCGGTAGTACACATGCATGTCTTTTGTGCACATTGTGGTTTTTTAATGAACATGACATAAATCTATGTGTTATTCAACGTATTGAGTGCGACGAGTTAAAGAAAGGTTTACACGGCTAGGCTTTCCGAGATAAATGTAAGTACACACTGGTATTAGAATGGTATTCTATTTATCCGATAATATCTTGAATATAAATGATATTCAGACAATTACATTATTAGGGTTTAATAATTTATTATTTAATCAATAAATAAACGCAAGCAGCAAATCAATTAATTTCGTTTGTTGTGGAAACCGAAAGTAAACAAACCAACCGTCAAAATGGCTGACGACATAGCAACGTAGGAATTAACACTAGAAATTATTTACAAAATAAGATCATCGGAAATGATTTAAAGTGAACGCTAATTCGCTGTTTTGTAGATAAGTATACGATCTATTGAAAAACCATAACATTTGACATAAAAACACCCGCGGATATGGAAATCTTCAGCGTAACGAAATAGCAGACATCACAGGGCGTCTCATCTGATTCTACGCTGTTTGCCAAGGCCAATAATGAATGGAAATGCACAAACTCAGTAACTGGCAAGCATATATGCATTAGTAGGTTGTTTCGTGATTATTTAGAAACGACTACATAATTCTTTTGGTTCAGCCAGTGCAACTTAACAGAAATAAGTATAAAAAGTTTCTACACCTGACAACAATGTGCCAACTTAATACAAGGTAAGTTGTTTACATTATTTTAAATATTGCAAGCTTACAGTATACAACAATAAACATCTGGTACAATGTAATGTCATCATTTTAATTTTAATAAGCCCGTGGTTAATTACCCTTTTAAATCTTATGGATCAATGCAGCTCTAACACCTTCAATTGACTTGTTCGTGAAAAATATACACCCTCAGTGCATGTTATCCCATACACCATCACTCACTTACTAAGGCTCGATTGATCATTCTCAGCTCGGGTACTACTTACCGGTACATGTACCCCGGGAAACTCTTAATTTTACTTACATGTACCATGGGTACGGTAAATAAACTTAAACATACCTGCAAATATTAGATTGTATCCGAGTTGTATATCCGCCAAAAATCCGATGTCGTTAAACATGCTACCGATTAACGTAAAACAATATTGTTTACCTTAAACAAACTTCTCTTTTAAAAAATCTGCATCAACATGCTTTTTAGTATGAGTGTTGAGAGAACGCCGTAGGAATAAGCAAGTAATCAAGAATACGTCTCTGTTTTTGCTTTTATTTCCTTCATGTATAATGACGATAAGGATTGACGACTAACATTGACGACAATGATCACAAGCATTTACGACTAACACTGACAACAAGCATTGGCGACTAGATGTAACATTGACGATTCTCTACAATAAATGAAATTAACAGTAATAAATGAATAATAAGATTATAGTACAACAGATATGCTTTTCAAAGTATAATATAATAGCATACACACATTAGAATAAGAGGTTTCATTAATAACAATTTGAAACATTTTCAATAAATATCGAAATATCTTAAACAATATTTATTACACAACATTAATTAATTGTTAAAACATAATATAAATACCGAATATGGTGTTCCCCATTTAACGGACCTTGGTAACCAAATGATGTTTCTTTAAAAAAATCTATGACGGTAAAAGGTGAACGTGCGATGTCGTGGAAAATATTATACTTGACGACGTCATACAATGACGCGAATTTAAACAATTTAAGATTAAAAATTAAATCACATTATTGATTTTAACAATGAGTTTTGATAATATAAATACCATTTAACAGAAAATTGACATAAATGTAAACATAATTAATTTTTACAAAATAGCCTACAACAACCGATTAAGTGTTAAAATTCCCGCGTACGTTTTAGTATATTTACCGTACCCAGGGTACGAGCCTTACTAACTGTATTATTATTATATCTCACCGACTACAAGGTACCTTTACCTTGTTGTGTTTATCAACCTGGAATTTATGTAAAATCCGGCTTTCTTTACTTTTATTTTTCATTCATTTGATTACGCAATTGTTGACGTATCTCGTGGAAAATTATTTGAATCTTTGGATTTTAATGGCGACAAGCTGGAAGTGTCAATTTATTTTAAAAACGAATCGAAGGTTTTAAGTATTGTGTGTTTGTCATGCATAATTCAGTGTTTTCCAGAAAAATTTGAGTAGCCAGTTATATGGCCGGCAACTATGCAGTAAAACGAAAGCATTTATGACATTTACTTGATATATTTGGAAAAAGTAGCCGGCATGTAAATGTAAGAGTAAATGTAACCGGCAAAATCGCTGGCTGCCGGTATTTAAAGAGAACACTGATAATAGTAAACTAAATCTCTACGACAGGATTACAGCTTTGTAAAATTGTTTTTTGGGTGATAATGGTTAGTAATTCATACAAATGTTATTTAAAAATATTGTGCTTTAAAATTAATTTTGAGAATGGGATGGAAGAACAGAAAATGAAGAGCATACAGGGATGGAAATAAGTGGTTTCCCATGAGCCCGGGGCAAGTAGATTTTGGCCTGGGCAACTCAATTTCAAAAGTTGGTAAACTTGTTTTTTTTAAATCTTAAAACAATTCAGTGCAATAAAAATTGAAAAACAATTGATCACCATGGATCAATAATAGTTAAATAACATTCATTATTTAGGAATAGGACATGATTCAATTCAGGCTTATAATAATACATCATGCATTGAACATGTGTATTGTCAGCAAATGTATATAATTATCTATTATTTTATTAAAAAAATGTATAATAATATTCACATGTTCATATTTCTGGGCTCGCTATTCTTTATTTGGGCAACCAAAATACTAAAGATGGTTGCCCACAATAGTAAAAAGTTAGTTTCAATCCCTGGCATATCATTGTAACTTTATTGTTTAACTGCATTGCATTAAAATTGTGATTGAGGTAAGCTTGTTGTTTATAGTATATTTACTTTTTAGCTCGACTATTATATATGAAATATATATAGTGGACCTATCCTACTCACCCCGGCGTAGGTGCGCGCATTGGAATGTTTGCGTACCACCTCGAATATATTTCCTATGTCCATTGACATATTGCTTTCATACATGTATTTTGCTTCTTAACCAACATGACCCCAATGTATAAACAGAAGCAGATAACTGTATCAAGCATTTTGTAACAATTATGGCCTTTTTTTCACTAAGAATAAGCATATAATTGATAAATCTATTTTAAAGTTTGCGTACCACCTTTGAATTGCCACAACTTTTTTATTATGCTCTCCCCAAATTTTTTAAGGGGGGGGGGCATATAGTCGCCGCTTCGTCTGTCCGTCCATGCACAATTTTTGTCCGGGCTATTTCTCAGCAACTAATGACTGGAATTCAATTAAACTTAATGGGAAGCTTCACTACCAAGAGGAGACATGCATATTATCAGCCGGTTCTGGTCAGATGATTTTTCACAGAGTTACAATGTATGGCCCTATGAAATTTTCCATTAACTGTACATATAACGCGATCTACCTATTGGTGTATTCGTTATTACTGGGAAAAATCTAGTTTTTGATTAAATCACGAAAAAGTGGTGTTTTTTATTGCGCAATCGCTATAAACACGTGGCTTGGCCGGAAGTACATGTAGCCTTAATAGCAACCCCAAGACAATTCACCCCCAGGAGACAATTCACGGGCTAGACAATTCAAATTAGATTTTTCATACCCCAATTTTTCGATTTTCGTACCCAAATTTGTTCGTACCTAAAAAAAAATTCGTACCCATTATTTTCGTACCCAAATGTTTTTCGTACCCAAATTGTTCGTACCCAATTTCTTGGTACCCAATTTTTTTCGTACCCCTTTTTTTTCGTGCCTAATTTTTTTCGTACCCATTTTTTTCGTACCTAAATTTTTGTTCGTACCAAATTTTTTTCGTAACAATTTTTTTTTTCGTACCCATTTTTTTCGTACCCAAAAGTTTTTGTTCCCAATTGTTTTCGTGCCCAATTTTTTTTTCGTACCCATTTTTTTCGGACCCAAATGTTTTTCGGACCCAAATTTGTTCGTACCCATTTTTTTTCGTACCAATCTTTTTCGTACCCAAATTTGTTCGTACCCAATTTTTTTTTTCATACCCATTTTTTTCGTACCCAAATAAAAAAATTCGTACCCATTTTTTTAGTACCCAAATTTGTTTCGTACCCAGATTTTTTCGTACCCAAATTTTTATTTGTACCCATTTTTTTCGTACCCAAATAGTTGTCGTACCCTAATTTTTTTTGTTTCCTTTATTTTTTCGTACTCTTATTTGTTTTCGTAACCAAATTAGTTTTTTTCCTGCCCATATTATGTTCGTACCCATTATTTCTTCGTACACAAATTTGTTTGTACCCAAATTTTTTCGTACCCATTTGTTCGTACTCAAATTTTTTTCGTACACAAATATGTTCGTACCTAATATTTTATTCGTACACAAATATGTTCGTACCCAAATAGTTTTTCATACCTTTATTTTGTTCGTACCCTTTTTTTTGTACTCAGATTTGTTTTCGTACCCAAATTATTATTTTTTTCGTACCCACTGCCCACATATTTTTTCGTACCAATTTTTTATTTTGAAATAATCGATTTTCAATTTGATTTGAACTCTCCACTCATTCCATTCCGCGAAACCCTTAAGGTGTCGCAACTCTAGTATGGAATGAGTGATGTATTGGACGTCATCATTGATGACGTTCAATCGAACGAATGATAAAGGGGGCTAAAATTCATTAAGCTCCTGGTTATAGCCGCGATTTGAGTTTCTTGAAAACTGGCCAAGCAGGTTTGCTGAAATTTGACATGTATATGGACAAGAATGCGATCTACCTGTTGGCGTTTTCGTCATATCTGGAAAAAATCCAGTTTTTGATAAAATTACGAAAAAGTGGTGTTTTTTATTGCGCAATCGCTATAAAATGAGTTTTCGCCGGAAGCGTTAATAGCGTTAATAGCAACCCAAACACAATTCACGTATTTCTTACGAAACTTACCTTGAAAAATAAACAACACAAATATTAGTGGCACGAACTGATAGTGGAACGAAACGACAATCAACCGTTAAAGTTCAAGGGCATAATTTGAATGGTGTCCAGTCATTACACCCCCTGGACGTTACACCCCTGGTCATTACACCCTCTAAGCCTGGACATTACACCCACCAAGATATTGATTAGATTAGAAAGGTGTAATCAACTTATGAACCACTAATTGGATTTGTCATGTAAGATGACACTGATGAGATTAATGGTTGCTCAAATTATTTAATTGAGCAGCCATCATTTAAAACATTAATTTTTATTTCACCAGAATGACTGTAACAATATGCATCTAAATAATAAATACTTTTTTTTCAAAAATATACAGACAGAAATAAAGATAAATAAAATAAATATTTAGAATAAACAAAACACAATCTTAATTCATATACATTTATTTTTATTTCACCATAATGTAATAATATGCATCTAAATCATAAATAATAACGACAGAAAAAACTTTGAAAACAAAATAAAATAATGATAAATACAATAATTATGTTTACATCTTGGTGGGTGTAATGTCCAGGCTTAGAGGGTGTAATGACTAGGGGTGTAACGTCCAGGGGGTGTAACGACTGGAAATCATTTGAATGGAAATACATGTGTTGAATATTGGATAAATTAATTGTTTTGCCGTTAAAAGGGTAAGTTTTTTGGTTTGCTTTGCTTATTTTTTTTATCAAAACACAAGTTTTATAGTTTGATTTCTGTACAACAGTTCAGTTAACGTTATATCTTGAATTTATAAATATCGAAATAGATGTCGGAGTTTGCACATTTCGGACGTTGCTATGCAAGTTAGTTCTCGATAGAATATACTGTTTTACCTTTTCGCATACAGTTGTGCAGCTGTTTTTCCATGTAATGATGCAATGTTTTACGTCTGGAATACCCCCTCGATGATTATAAATCATTAACTTCTCAAATTATAAGCATCGTCAACTTGACAAAGTTCTGTCAAGATTTAATATTTTTATTTAATTAATAATTAGTAGAATATGTAAAGCTGAGTAACATTAATTCAGGCTGATGTCTGATTAGGGCAGTGGTTCACCTGATTCTCTCATAGGTTGACCACACCACAATTTATATCAGTACAAAAACAAATAGCTTGTAATTATAATTGATAAATGTGAATGTTTAATTTATTTGTTTGCAACAATTTGGAACCTTTTGGTTTGAGCATTGTAAGCCTAGTGTATAATTGCCCCTTTGTTCAGCACACATGAATTGATATGAAATACAGCTATATCTCGTGTGGCGTATTTTCATTTAAACTCTGGATTTTAATGACTACAAGTCAGTCGTGCAGTTAAATATGTTTTTAAGCATAGAAAGAATCCAATATTATTTTGAATTTTGTGTTTGCCATGCATAATTTAAATTTTCATAGGAATAAAATAACTTACAGCGACAGGATTACGGCTTTGTTATGTTTAGCATTTGATACAAATGTAATTAAGAATTAGTGTGGTTGTAAATAAATTTTGAGAAATGGAACGCAAAAAAATCACAGAAAATGGAAGTGCGTGCATGTTACTGTGTCTTGCAACTTTATTGTTTTAAGAATTGGATAAAAGTTTAAATTTAGGTTAGCGTGTCGCTTATACTAAATTTAGTTCTTTATGTCTCCTTTGCTCTAATATGGTATGAAATGCGTATCTCGTGTAACGTAATTTCATTAAAACTCTGGATTTTAATGACGACAAGTCAGACGTGTTATTTTATTTAACAGTAAAATATTTTTTAAAGCCTCAAAAGATTGTAAAAATATTTCCAATTGTATTTTTGTCATGCATAATTTAATCTTCCATAAGAATAAAATAACTCGCTGCGTCAAAATTTCGGTTTCCTTAATCATGTTTTAGGTAAGAATGGTTAGCATTTGATACACAAATTAAAAAAAAATAGTGTGGTTTTTAATAAATTTTGACAAAGAGAAGGATGACCAAAATTGGAGGTTCATATCTTTGTAACTTTATTGTTTTAAGCAAAGGATTAAAGTTAAAATTGATGTAAATGTAAGCGTGTCCTTAATACTAAATTTAGTTTTTTTATGACTCCTTCGCTTCTGTATATACAATGTATACACTACGTGACCCGTGATTGTTGCCTAATTTGCGGAGTCAAGGCGGACAGTTTGCTTTTTGAGTGGAAAATCACCGCGATTTCACGTGATTCGTCACTCTGCCGTCGCGCGAGAGCAAGATAATCTTCGCCCTGATTCCCCTCAGTTTTGCGGTGATTCGCCGTGATTGCAGTGGATATCGTTGACATCAATGATTCAGCAATTCATGCATATAAACCGAATTGTATCGATAACTGTATACATAACGCTTTTCTAATGTTCACAATTATCAAATAATCCAACATAATTACAACTTCACTTACGAAAAAAATAATCTTAAACATTTATGTCGGTAAATATGCTTGAGAATTTCATTAACACAACCATATGACTACGCCATTTTTCAGAAGTGTAAAGAGTACAGTGCATAATGTGGGACGAGCGTATTTAAAAAGCTTATATCATATTTCTCGTAAATTACCAAATTATTAGTTTTGTCTAAATCAAATACCATGTATAGAGAAACAAGGTATTTATAACCGACCAATGACGAAACACTATGCAACTTTCAATTTAGACAGTGCTACATGTACTATATGGCAACAATATGGAATTTGAAAAGTGGTAGTGTATTCGGGCCTGGAATATAATTAAATAATGTTTACATGTTATGTTCAATAATTATTGCATGATCATTCTGCGCTGTTATATTAATTTGGAGCCGTTAAAGCTTCCGACATTACTTCATCAAATTCATGTCGGAACGGGAGTATTTTAGCTAATACGCCCATTGTATACAACAACAACAAAAGCTTTATTATTGCAATGTATAATGTAAATGTATACATATATGTTACCTGTACATGCGGTGATGCGAGAATTGCAGCAAAAATCACGGGTCGCGTAGTGTAGTATGAAATACATATCTCGTGTAACATAATTTCATGTAAACTCTGGACTTTAATGACGACAAGTTGGATGTACGGTTTCCTATATTGTGTTTAAGGTCAGAATGGTTAGCATTTAATACTTTTATTATTAAAAAATAGTGTGGTTTTAAATAATTTATGAGAAAGGGAAGGAAGAACAGAAAATGGAAGTTCATATAATTGTAACTTTATTGTTTAAAGCATTGGGTTAAAGTTAAAATTGAGGTAAGCGTGTTGTTAATAATAAATTAAGTTTTTTATGACTCCTTCGCTCTTGTAAAGTATGAAATACGTATCTCGTGTATCGTAAATTCTTTTAAACTCTGGATTTTGTGATCGCCTTTTGTCTGTCGTCTGTTGTTAGTCGTCAACATTTACCTTGTTAACACCTAAGAATGTAATGTATTGCAGATTCAGAGATGTCTGTTCTGTTTTGAAGGTCATGTGAAAAATAAACTTATGGGCTGTTTGCATATTTTAATAACATATAAATATTGTTCAAATCTATGTGTTGATAGATTTAAAATAGCTAACTTACCTCTTACATGCCCTTGTATTTCAAGATAGAATACTTTCCTTCACAAAGGAAAGAGGTCTGAGTTTGAATCTCAGTGGGGGCTTCAGAGGATGATTTATTTTTAGAAAAATGATTATATTTGCTCAACTTTGTAAATGACTTAAAGCAACACCTAAAAATTAACTGCATAGCATAGTAAATTTATGTATAAATAATTAACATATTTTTATCTTTGCCATTTAGAATATATCTGGTGATTACAAGGTAGAAATCAATCTTTTTTGCGCTTTAAAACTTAAAAATAATTGCATTTGTCGAAATAGACGTATATGTCTACAAATCCTACTTTCGGTTTAAAAGCGGTACCATTTAAACAATAATATATTACTTTCTAACTAGGCTATAGATTTAATTTTACTTATGCCAATTAGAATATACACATGTAAGGCTATAGATTTAATGACAATTTTGCACACCTTCAAATTGCATCTTTATGTATTGATTAACATGTATTTCATTTCAAAGTGTGTGGCTTTAACCAAATAACTTTGAAAATTTCTTTTAAAGAATGAGGTTTCTGAAAATTCAATCATTGAAGAAACATTTATAATTTGAGGGTACAATAAGACAGCAAACTAAGAAAAGACATCCATTTGAGTTTTTTTTATCAATTGAATATGCAAAGAAGAAATTAAATATCAGCAATACAAAAGCCTGTAATATGTGCAGCGTGTGGTTTTTCTATCTATCTATGTATGCTCAGTCAAATTCAAACTAGGCAAATATTTACTGGACAGAAGGTCCTGTAAAATGGGAAAAAATACAGGACCTGCTCTTTTTTTATATGATCTTCTGGCTACAGAATATAATAGTTAGTAAAATAACTTGGTTTCATTGCCGGGATCAAGGTGTTTATGATATAAAATGATAAAATTATTGAATAGGTATTAATTTTAAGGTCACACATTTGTATCTGACGTTAAATAATAATACACGCCATACATGGTACTAGTCTTGTTTAGAAAAAATTAATAATTTAATGCTGAACGCATGTTAACAGTTAATATAAACAGGAATCTCTTCTTTGTAATATCTTAAGAACAATTTCCAAAACAAAAGTACTTTATACTTTTTTAACTAAGCTATGCTTAGCGCGCATGTCAGGTATGAGTCTGGTCAATACAGCCTAAACTTACAACGGCCTCGATAAATGACAACCGGCCTGTTTCACGCGTGGACATTGATAGCCAAGATAATAACGGTTTGAATTACAATGATCATTATTATACATTACTATTGCTATTAAAACCACACAAATTGATATCTGCGTCATTTAAATTGTAATAATCAGATTTATGATTATCTTGTTAAGCGACTAGGCCGTCATGGATTTGGACCGTCCTGACCCGCACTTGTAAGATGCACATAAATAGACCAATCAGGTGCCCTCGGAAAATTCCATCAGCAGAAAGAGCGTTGGTATGGAAAAGCACATTTATAAAGACGCTATTGCTATTTTTGCACCTCAGAAAACTTTCAGAGCCATAAACAAACCTATGAATTTGTTTTTGTTTTTTTTTACCGGACAATCAGTCCTGTAAATTTGACAGACAGGCCGGACCTTACACAATTTTACAGGACGTGTCCGTCGGTCCGGCCATGTTTGGCCAAGACTGTATACTGTCTAACTCCCCTTTCGGGTATTATTGACAGGTAATAGATATGACAGAATACTCTGTAAGTATAATTGTGCACTCAATTTTTTTATGACAAGTTGAATTATTAGTATTGTATATACCATTTCCATGCGATAAATTTTAGAAACCCATTTATTTCTCACAAACTGGGGTTGAAAAGTAAACAACAACGGGGTTTGATTTTACATTCATGAGTTTTTTGGGGTGTTTAATACATGTATAGTCATTCAAATTACTAATGTTTGATAAGGTTTTATTAATTTTGGGTATAGTTAAAAATGTTCTGTCGGTTTAAAACCATGGCCGTTGAGGGCGTAGCAGTTTTCCTTATATGGGCCAATGGCTATAGTAAAATCTTGTTACCACTCTAGAAATCACATTTACTGTGCATCCTTCAAGAAACTTGGTCAGGTCATTTGTTCTTATGATGTCTTGGCTGAATTTGAAAAACTGTTTCGCTTTCTTTAATTTATTCTCAAATCTTAATGAAGTTTGGTCAGAAGATTTGTATAAATTAAATCTCAGCCAAGTTTGACACTGGGTCATTTGAGCTAACAAAATTGGTGAATATATTAAATAAACAAAATGCATGTTTATACCACAGAAGTCACACTGTTAGTCTAATCTTCATCAACATCGGTATGCATATTTAACTTCAAAACAAATATTGGACCAGGGATTTCAATAGAAGCAGAATCCTGCGTTTTGACGCGAGCAAATTAAAAATGACTCATTTTTGACGCAACCCTTTTTTCTGCCGTGCGTCATTTTGACGCATCGAAAATTTAACCCGTGTGTCAGTCAGTTAACCTCTCCAGTTCCATGGTAATAAATCCCCCTGTGCTCCTAATCAAAATTAATGTTTCAGTATTTGAAACTCGGTCTATAATCGAGGGAATGGAGGTCTACCCCGGGCGTTGTTTTTTTATACTCACAAGTCATAATACTACACATAAACATTAAGAAAACACATTTTCTCAATTAGATATAAATTACCCGAGTAGAATTAAATTGCTACGTCTGACCTTTGACATTGTAAATGGTGGACGTATTGTAAATTAACATTAAACCCGCGTTCAATTAAAAAATGGCGATTCAAACAACAACAACAAATCAAATTACAAGTAATGGTGATTCAATAATGGAGATAGCATTAACTGGATTTAACAAACATTAAATAAGGTTTGTTAAACCAGATAACAACAAGGAAATTTTGGATTATTAAAGTTAAACTACTACTGGTAAGGCATTCTTCAGTGTATATATTTCCGACATGTATAGTATTCGGATAAACAGTAATAGATATACTAGATGTTCCATGCATTAAGATTGTGTTTTTGTACAAAAGCTATCATAGGGATGATGATAATATAAGTTTTATAACAAGATAAATATGTGATGAAAAGGTGCTACAGGTACATATCTTAAATTACTTAAATGTGTTATGATGAAGTAGATTTTAATGAGCATTTATTGTTTTAACAAATAAACATAGTATAGTGATAGAAATAATAAAAGTTGTAAAATGAACATGTTTTGTTTTTGAAAAACTTAAAGTCGATATTGTTCGCACAAATTATTGATATTTTGTCCTTATCTTTGTGCACCAATTTATTAAAATATGTTGTGTTATGTATCATGGTATTTTTATTTAATAACGCAGTATAACTTTTTTAGATATTGTGTAACTCTTGGAGCATGTTTTATCTAAAAAAAATTGAATAATACAGACAAAAACACAATTAACGCGCTTCAAAATTGACCCCAGAATTTTTCAATTTGACTCCTCAAAATTTCAGTCCAGGGGTCATTGACTCCTGGTTTTTATGGAATGAGTGCTATATTGACGTCATCATTTGTTCGTACCCATTTTTTTTCGTACCAATCTTTTTCGTACCCAAATTTGTTCGTACCCAATTTTTTTTTTCATACCCATTTTTTTCGTACCCAAATAAAAAAATTCGTACCCATTTTTTTAGTACCCAAATTTGTTTCGTACCCAGATTTTTTCGTACCCAAATTTTTATTTGTACCCATTTTTTTCGTACCCAAATAGTTGTCGTACCCTAATTTTTTTTGTTTCCTTTATTTTTTCGTACTCTTATTTGTTTTCGTAACCAAATTAGTTTTTTTCCTGCCCATATTATGTTCGTACCCATTATTTCTTCGTACACAAATTTGTTTGTACCCAAATTTTTTCGTACCCATTTGTTCGTACTCAAATTTTTTTCGTACACAAATATGTTCGTACCTAATATTTTATTCGTACACAAATATGTTCGTACCCAAATAGTTTTTCATACCTTTATTTTGTTCGTACCCTTTTTTTTGTACTCAGATTTGTTTTCGTACCCAAATTATTATTTTTTTCGTACCCACTGCCCACATATTTTTTCGTACCAATTTTTTATTTTGAAATAATCGATTTTCAATTTGATTTGAACTCTCCACTCATTCCATTCCGCGAAACCCTTAAGGTGTCGCAACTCTAGTATGGAATGAGTGATGTATTGGACGTCATCATTGATGACGTTCAATCGAACGAATGATAAAGGGGGCTAAAATTCATTAAGCTCCTGGTTATAGCCGCGATTTGAGTTTCTTGAAAACTGGCCAAGCAGGTTTGCTGAAATTTGACATGTATATGGACAAGAATGCGATCTACCTGTTGGCGTTTTCGTCATATCTGGAAAAAATCCAGTTTTTGATAAAATTACGAAAAAGTGGTGTTTTTTATTGCGCAATCGCTATAAAATGAGTTTTCGCCGGAAGCGTTAATAGCGTTAATAGCAACCCAAACACAATTCACGTATTTCTTACGAAACTTACCTTGAAAAATAAACAACACAAATATTAGTGGCACGAACTGATAGTGGAACGAAACGACAATCAACCGTTAAAGTTCAAGGGCATAATTTGAATGGTGTCCAGTCATTACACCCCCTGGACGTTACACCCCTGGTCATTACACCCTCTAAGCCTGGACATTACACCCACCAAGATATTGATTAGATTAGAAAGGTGTAATCAACTTATGAACCACTAATTGGATTTGTCATGTAAGATGACACTGATGAGATTAATGGTTGCTCAAATTATTTAATTGAGCAGCCATCATTTAAAACATTAATTTTTATTTCACCAGAATGACTGTAACAATATGCATCTAAATAATAAATACTTTTTTTTCAAAAATATACAGACAGAAATAAAGATAAATAAAATAAATATTTAGAATAAACAAAACACAATCTTAATTCATATACATTTATTTTTATTTCACCATAATGTAATAATATGCATCTAAATCATAAATAATAACGACAGAAAAAACTTTGAAAACAAAATAAAATAATGATAAATACAATAATTATGTTTACATCTTGGTGGGTGTAATGTCCAGGCTTAGAGGGTGTAATGACTAGGGGTGTAACGTCCAGGGGGTGTAACGACTGGAAATCATTTGAATGGAAATACATGTGTTGAATATTGGATAAATTAATTGTTTTGCCGTTAAAAGGGTAAGTTTTTTGGTTTGCTTTGCTTATTTTTTTTATCAAAACACAAGTTTTATAGTTTGATTTCTGTACAACAGTTCAGTTAACGTTATATCTTGAATTTATAAATATCGAAATAGATGTCGGAGTTTGCACATTTCGGACGTTGCTATGCAAGTTAGTTCTCGATAGAATATACTGTTTTACCTTTTCGCATACAGTTGTGCAGCTGTTTTTCCATGTAATGATGCAATGTTTTACGTCTGGAATACCCCCTCGATGATTATAAATCATTAACTTCTCAAATTATAAGCATCGTCAACTTGACAAAGTTCTGTCAAGATTTAATATTTTTATTTAATTAATAATTAGTAGAATATGTAAAGCTGAGTAACATTAATTCAGGCTGATGTCTGATTAGGGCAGTGGTTCACCTGATTCTCTCATAGGTTGACCACACCACAATTTATATCAGTACAAAAACAAATAGCTTGTAATTATAATTGATAAATGTGAATGTTTAATTTATTTGTTTGCAACAATTTGGAACCTTTTGGTTTGAGCATTGTAAGCCTAGTGTATAATTGCCCCTTTGTTCAGCACACATGAATTGATATGAAATACAGCTATATCTCGTGTGGCGTATTTTCATTTAAACTCTGGATTTTAATGACTACAAGTCAGTCGTGCAGTTAAATATGTTTTTAAGCATAGAAAGAATCCAATATTATTTTGAATTTTGTGTTTGCCATGCATAATTTAAATTTTCATAGGAATAAAATAACTTACAGCGACAGGATTACGGCTTTGTTATGTTTAGCATTTGATACAAATGTAATTAAGAATTAGTGTGGTTGTAAATAAATTTTGAGAAATGGAACGCAAAAAAATCACAGAAAATGGAAGTGCGTGCATGTTACTGTGTCTTGCAACTTTATTGTTTTAAGAATTGGATAAAAGTTTAAATTTAGGTTAGCGTGTCGCTTATACTAAATTTAGTTCTTTATGTCTCCTTTGCTCTAATATGGTATGAAATGCGTATCTCGTGTAACGTAATTTCATTAAAACTCTGGATTTTAATGACGACAAGTCAGACGTGTTATTTTATTTAACAGTAAAATATTTTTTAAAGCCTCAAAAGATTGTAAAAATATTTCCAATTGTATTTTTGTCATGCATAATTTAATCTTCCATAAGAATAAAATAACTCGCTGCGTCAAAATTTCGGTTTCCTTAATCATGTTTTAGGTAAGAATGGTTAGCATTTGATACACAAATTAAAAAAAAAATAGTGTGGTTTTTAATAAATTTTGACAAAGAGAAGGATGACCAAAATTGGAGGTTCATATCTTTGTAACTTTATTGTTTTAAGCAAAGGATTAAAGTTAAAATTGATGTAAATGTAAGCGTGTCCTTAATACTAAATTTAGTTTTTTTATGACTCCTTCGCTTCTGTATATACAATGTATACACTACGTGACCCGTGATTGTTGCCTAATTTGCGGAGTCAAGGCGGACAGTTTGCTTTTTGAGTGGAAAATCACCGCGATTTCACGTGATTCGTCACTCTGCCGTCGCGCGAGAGCAAGATAATCTTCGCCCTGATTCCCCTCAGTTTTGCGGTGATTCGCCGTGATTGCAGTGGATATCGTTGACATCAATGATTCAGCAATTCATGCATATAAACCGAATTGTATCGATAACTGTATACATAACGCTTTTCTAATGTTCACAATTATCAAATAATCCAACATAATTACAACTTCACTTACGAAAAAAATAATCTTAAACATTTATGTCGGTAAATATGCTTGAGAATTTCATTAACACAACCATATGACTACGCCATTTTTCAGAAGTGTAAAGAGTACAGTGCATAATGTGGGACGAGCGTATTTAAAAAGCTTATATCATATTTCTCGTAAATTACCAAATTATTAGTTTTGTCTAAATCAAATACCATGTATAGAGAAACAAGGTATTTATAACCGACCAATGACGAAACACTATGCAACTTTCAATTTAGACAGTGCTACATGTACTATATGGCAACAATATGGAATTTGAAAAGTGGTAGTGTATTCGGGCCTGGAATATAATTAAATAATGTTTACATGTTATGTTCAATAATTATTGCATGATCATTCTGCGCTGTTATATTAATTTGGAGCCGTTAAAGCTTCCGACATTACTTCATCAAATTCATGTCGGAACGGGAGTATTTTAGCTAATACGCCCATTGTATACAACAACAACAAAAGCTTTATTATTGCAATGTATAATGTAAATGTATACATATATGTTACCTGTACATGCGGTGATGCGAGAATTGCAGCAAAAATCACGGGTCGCGTAGTGTAGTATGAAATACATATCTCGTGTAACATAATTTCATGTAAACTCTGGACTTTAATGACGACAAGTTGGATGTACGGTTTCCTATATTGTGTTTAAGGTCAGAATGGTTAGCATTTAATACTTTTATTATTAAAAAATAGTGTGGTTTTAAATAATTTATGAGAAAGGGAAGGAAGAACAGAAAATGGAAGTTCATATAATTGTAACTTTATTGTTTAAAGCATTGGGTTAAAGTTAAAATTGAGGTAAGCGTGTTGTTAATAATAAATTAAGTTTTTTATGACTCCTTCGCTCTTGTAAAGTATGAAATACGTATCTCGTGTATCGTAAATTCTTTTAAACTCTGGATTTTGTGATCGCCTTTTGTCTGTCGTCTGTTGTTAGTCGTCAACATTTACCTTGTTAACACCTAAGAATGTAATGTATTGCAGATTCAGAGATGTCTGTTCTGTTTTGAAGGTCATGTGAAAAATAAACTTATGGGCTGTTTGCATATTTTAATAACATATAAATATTGTTCAAATCTATGTGTTGATAGATTTAAAATAGCTAACTTACCTCTTACATGCCCTTGTATTTCAAGATAGAATACTTTCCTTCACAAAGGAAAGAGGTCTGAGTTTGAATCTCAGTGGGGGCTTCAGAGGATGATTTATTTTTAGAAAAATGATTATATTTGCTCAACTTTGTAAATGACTTAAAGCAACACCTAAAAATTAACTGCATAGCATAGTAAATTTATGTATAAATAATTAACATATTTTTATCTTTGCCATTTAGAATATATCTGGTGATTACAAGGTAGAAATCAATCTTTTTTGCGCTTTAAAACTTAAAAATAATTGCATTTGTCGAAATAGACGTATATGTCTACAAATCCTACTTTCGGTTTAAAAGCGGTACCATTTAAACAATAATATATTACTTTCTAACTAGGCTATAGATTTAATTTTACTTATGCCAATTAGAATATACACATGTAAGGCTATAGATTTAATGACAATTTTGCACACCTTCAAATTGCATCTTTATGTATTGATTAACATGTATTTCATTTCAAAGTGTGTGGCTTTAACCAAATAACTTTGAAAATTTCTTTTAAAGAATGAGGTTTCTGAAAATTCAATCATTGAAGAAACATTTATAATTTGAGGGTACAATAAGACAGCAAACTAAGAAAAGACATCCATTTGAGTTTTTTTATCAATTGAATATGCAAAGAAGAAATTAAATATCAGCAATACAAAAGCCTGTAATATGTGCAGCGTGTGGTTTTTCTATCTATCTATGTATGCTCAGTCAAATTCAAACTAGGCAAATATTTACTGGACAGAAGGTCCTGTAAAATGGGAAAAAATACAGGACCTGCTCTTTTTTTATATGATCTTCTGGCTACAGAATATAATAGTTAGTAAAATAACTTGGTTTCATTGCCGGGATCAAGGTGTTTATGATATAAAATGATAAAATTATTGAATAGGTATTAATTTTAAGGTCACACATTTGTATCTGACGTTAAATAATAATACACGCCATACATGGTACTAGTCTTGTTTAGAAAAAATTAATAATTTAATGCTGAACGCATGTTAACAGTTAATATAAACAGGAATCTCTTCTTTGTAATATCTTAAGAACAATTTCCAAAACAAAAGTACTTTATACTTTTTTAACTAAGCTATGCTTAGCGCGCATGTCAGGTATGAGTCTGGTCAATACAGCCTAAACTTACAACGGCCTCGATAAATGACAACCGGCCTGTTTCACGCGTGGACATTGATAGCCAAGATAATAACGGTTTGAATTACAATGATCATTATTATACATTACTATTGCTATTAAAACCACACAAATTGATATCTGCGTCATTTAAATTGTAATAATCAGATTTATGATTATCTTGTTAAGCGACTAGGCCGTCATGGATTTGGACCGTCCTGACCCGCACTTGTAAGATGCACATAAATAGACCAATCAGGTGCCCTCGGAAAATTCCATCAGCAGAAAGAGCGTTGGTATGGAAAAGCACATTTATAAAGACGCTATTGCTATTTTTGCACCTCAGAAAACTTTCAGAGCCATAAACAAACCTATGAATTTGTTTTTGTTTTTTTTTACCGGACAATCAGTCCTGTAAATTTGACAGACAGGCCGGACCTTACACAATTTTACAGGACGTGTCCGTCGGTCCGGCCATGTTTGGCCAAGACTGTATACTGTCTAACTCCCCTTTCGGGTATTATTGACAGGTAATAGATATGACAGAATACTCTGTAAGTATAATTGTGCACTCAATTTTTTTATGACAAGTTGAATTATTAGTATTGTATATACCATTTCCATGCGATAAATTTTAGAAACCCATTTATTTCTCACAAACTGGGGTTGAAAAGTAAACAACAACGGGGTTTGATTTTACATTCATGAGTTTTTTGGGGTGTTTAATACATGTATAGTCATTCAAATTACTAATGTTTGATAAGGTTTTATTAATTTTGGGTATAGTTAAAAATGTTCTGTCGGTTTAAAACCATGGCCGTTGAGGGCGTAGCAGTTTTCCTTATATGGGCCAATGGCTATAGTAAAATCTTGTTACCACTCTAGAAATCACATTTACTGTGCATCCTTCAAGAAACTTGGTCAGGTCATTTGTTCTTATGATGTCTTGGCTGAATTTGAAAAACTGTTTCGCTTTCTTTAATTTATTCTCAAATCTTAATGAAGTTTGGTCAGAAGATTTGTATAAATTAAATCTCAGCCAAGTTTGACACTGGGTCATTTGAGCTAACAAAATTGGTTAATATATTAAATAAACAAAATGCATGTTTATACCACAGAAGTCACACTGTTAGTCTAATCTTCATCAACATCGGTATGCATATTTAACTTCAAAACAAATATTGGACCAGGGATTTCAATAGAAGCAGAATCCTGCGTTTTGACGCGAGCAAATTAAAAATGACTCATTTTTGACGCAACCCTTTTTTCTGCCGTGCGTCATTTTGACGCATCGAAAATTTAACCCGTGTGTCAGTCAGTTAACCTCTCCAGTTCCATGGTAATAAATCCCCCTGTGCTCCTAATCAAAATTAATGTTTCAGTATTTGAAACTCGGTCTATAATCGAGGGAATGGAGGTCTACCCCGGGCGTTGTTTTTTTATACTCACAAGTCATAATACTACACATAAACATTAAGAAAACACATTTTCTCAATTAGATATAAATTACCCGAGTAGAATTAAATTGCTACGTCTGACCTTTGACATTGTAAATGGTGGACGTATTGTAAATTAACATTAAACCCGCGTTCAATTAAAAAATGGCGATTCAAACAACAACAACAAATCAAATTACAAGTAATGGTGATTCAATAATGGAGATAGCATTAACTGGATTTAACAAACATTAAATAAGGTTTGTTAAACCAGATAACAACAAGGAAATTTTGGATTATTAAAGTTAAACTACTACTGGTAAGGCATTCTTCAGTGTATATATTTCCGACATGTATAGTATTCGGATAAACAGTAATAGATATACTAGATGTTCCATGCATTAAGATTGTGTTTTTGTACAAAAGCTATCATAGGGATGATGATAATATAAGTTTTATAACAAGATAAATATGTGATGAAAAGGTTCTACAGGTACATATCTTAAATTACTTAAATGTGTTATGATGAAGTAGATTTTAATGAGCATTTATTGTTTTAACAAATAAACATAGTATAGTGATAGAAATAATAAAAGTTGTAAAATGAACATGTTTTGTTTTTGAAAAACTTAAAGTCGATATTGTTCGCACAAATTATTGATATTTTGTCCTTATCTTTGTGCACCAATTTATTAAAATATGTTGTGTTATGTATCATGGTATTTTTATTTAATAACGCAGTATAACTTTTTTAGATATTGTGTAACTCTTGGAGCATGTTTTATCTAAAAAAAATTGAATAATACAGACAAAAACACAATTAACGCGCTTCAAAATTGACCCCAGAATTTTTCAATTTGACTCCTCAAAATTTCAGTCCAGGGGTCATTGACTCCTGGTTTTTATGGAATGAGTGCTATATTGACGTCATCATTTGAGGACGTTCAATTGAACAAATGATAATGGCGACTAAAATTCGATAAGCTCCAGCGTATAGCAGCGATTTGAGAGTGTTGAAACTGGCCCGACACTTGTGCTGAAATTTCTCATGTATATGGCGTTTTTGTCATATCTGGGAAAAATCCAGTTTTTGATAAAATGACGAAAAAGTGGTGTTTTTTATTGCGCAATCGCTTTAAACACGTGGATAAGCCGGAAGTACATGTAGTGTTAATAGCAACCCCAAGATAATTCACCCCGACAAGACGATTCACCCGATAGACAATTCAAAATTGATTTTAAATATAAACAAATTCGTACCAATAATATTTCGTACCCATATTTTTTTCCTACCTATTTTTTTTGTACCCATTTTTTTCGTCCTCAAATTTTTTTATGCCCAAATTTTTTTTTCGTACCCATTTTGTTCGTACCCAAATGTTTTTTGTACCCTAATTTGTTCGTACCCAATTCTTTTTTTCGTCCCCTTTTTTTCGAACCCAAATGTTTTTTGTACTCAATTTTTTTCGTACCCAAATATTTTTTGTACCCAATTTTTTGTACCCATTTTTTTTTGTACCCCTTTTTTTCATACCCAAATGTTTTTCGTACCCAAATTTGTTCGTACCCAAAAAAAATTTGTACCCATTTTTTTCGTACTCAAATTTGTTTCGTACCCATTTTTACGTACCAAATGTTTTCCGTTCCCAATTTTTGTCGTACCCAATTTTTTTTTTCGTACCCATTTTTTTCGTACCCAAATGTTTTTCGTACCCAAATTTGTTCGTACCCAATTTTTTTTTCGTACCCATTTTTTTTTTCGTACCCATCTTTTTCGTACCCAAATGTTTTTTGTACCAAAATTTTTGCGTACCCAAATTTTGTTTCGTACACATTTTTTTCGTACCCAAATTTGTTTCGTACCCATCTTTTTCGTTCCCAAATAGTTTTTTCGTACCCTGATTTTTTTCGTTCCCTATATTTTTCGTATTCTAATTTGTTTTCGTATTCAAATTGTTTTTTTTTCCTACCCACATTTTTTTCATACCCATTTTTTTTCGTACACAAAGTTGTTCGTACCCAAATTTTGTTCGTACCCATTTGTTCGTAGTCAAATTTTTTTCGTACCCGAATTTTTTCGTACCTAATTTTTTAATTGGTACCCATTTTTTCGTACCTAAATAGTTTTTCGTACCCTTATTTTGTTTGTACCCTTTTTTTTGACTCAAATTTGTTTTCGTGCCCCAATTTTTTTTTTTTTCATACCCACATATTTTTTCGTACCAATTTTTTTTTCAATTTGATTTGATATCTCTTCTCATTCCATCCCGCGAAACCCTTAAGGTGTCGCAACTCTAGTATGGAATGAGTGATGCATTGACGTCATCATTTTATGACGTTCAATTGAACGAATGATTATGGCGACTAAAATTCGTCAAGCTCCAGGGTATAGCCGCGATTTGAGGCGCTTGAAACCTGGACCAACACTTGTGCTGGAATTTGACATGTATATGAACCAAAACGCGATCTAAACGATGGCGTATTCGTCATATCTGTAAAAAATCTAATGTTTTATTAAATCACGAAAGAGTGGTGTTTTTTTATTGCGCCATCGCTATAAACACGCGGCTTGGCCGGAAGTACAATAATCGCAGTTTGTGACGTGTATACACTTGTTTGTGACGTTATGAACAATGTTATGGCTTGCTCACGAGATCTTTTGCAGATTATTTGTTTTTAATCTCTCTATCATTCCGTTTATAACGAAAGGATTTTCGTGGTCGATATAGATGCTTTGCGTTTCTTCACTGCTACAGTATAATTACCTCCCTTAGTTTTAAATTTGCCAGGTAAACAATATGAAATTGTAACTTGTTCTTCATAAAGTAAGTTAATTGTATGGCTAAAAATAACGTATTCAGCATTTAAAAAAAGTATTCGATATTTAAGGAATGTGTCAAGTAAAATCCTGCGTTTATATTCGGCTAGTTTCTGTGTTAGTGAAGGAGAAATGCTGATCGGTAATCTCCGTAGAGTGCGGATGAAATTCAGAAACGTCGGTAGTTTCCGGATCGTGTCTTTCCGTTAGCTAGGTGGCGCTCTGTTTGCCAGTATATAAAAGGCTTGCAAAAAGGCAAGTTGGGGCAGTCCTCCGGTATATGCGAGCGGATCAACATCTGAAGAAAAGGGACGTTACTCTAAAAGAACAGTATTCTGGAGCAGTTGGGTATTTACGTTGGCCTCAAGCTTTAAACGGTGCTGCCCGGGCTGCAGAGTTCCTGTTTCTTGGAGTGTCTTCAGAGGGTTGGAATCTACGGACGTCGTACAAGGCAGTGACGGAAGCTTCACCTAAGGCCTTGGGGTGACGTGAGCCAGTGTCTTCGCGGAAGCCAGTAGCCTCACGGAGGCGGTGACATGTAGCTTCACGGAAGCCGGAGGATTCGTGGAAGGAACATCGGCATTGTGAGGCCGCGCACATAGCGCTCGGTGGCGGCCTCAGGAAATCGGTCGAAGGCATCGATTCCCCTCTTTTGGTCGCATTGTATATATTTAAGGCGACTCAATTACTCTTCATTTTCCAATCATAAGGCAGGTAGCCTGAGAAAAATTAGTTTTTATTAATTGTTATTTGTAATCGGCCTTCCGAGGGTTTCGGAAGGCACATCGTCATTGTGAGGCCGCGCAAGGGCATAATGTTAATGGAAATGTGTTGAATATTAGATTAATTAATTGTTTATACGTTAAAATGGTAAGTTTTTGGTTTGCTTTGTATCATTTTTTTTATCAAAACACAAGTTTTATAGTGTTTTCTTAAAGTAAAACAGTTCAGTTATCATTATATCTTGAATTAATGAATATCGAAATAGAAGTCGGTCGTTGCGTATTTCGAACGTTGCTATGCAAGTTAGTTCTCGATAGAATATACTGTTTTACCTTTTTTCGCATACAGTTGTGCAGCTGTTTTCCATACAATGATGCAATGTTTTACGTCTGGAATATGCCCCCCATCGATGATTATAAATCATAAACTTCTCAAACCTGAGCATCGACAACTTGACAAGAATCTGTCAAGATTTAATTAGCAGAATAAATTTGGAGTTCTGATGGGTAGTAATTAAACCACGAGGGCGTAGCCAGAGTGGTTTTGTAACAAGCAACAGAACGACATGCCGTTGGTTATTACAGCAATGACCTCGCTTATATGTGGATTTTTTCGATGCTAACACGATTTCATTAATACGTTAACCGCGATTTAAATGTTATAAATAAGAATTATATTAACCGAATGTCCTCCTATTTTCTGTGAAAACGTGACGTCACCACAATAATGAAAATCAAATGACGTCGTCTGTATTCATAAACAGTGCTTGCACAATCAAAGTTACGTCATACTTATCTCTGAACATACACATTTTGCTTATTGATTCAAATAAAAGGGAAATAACCATAACACAAATACATTAAACGAACAAAGGATGATATTTAAGTACTATATTGGTTGAAAATAACTGCATTACCCAGAAATTATTTCTTTTCCAAATCGCACGTAAGCGCCAGTGCTATTAACTGAATTAATTCTTGAAATTTCCAGAACTATTTTCGAAACAATTGTCTTTGCCCGTGGTTTGTTGCAGAATATCCTACTGTAGTTTTCCTTCTTTGTATATAGAAAACAAGTCATATGCTGTGGTAGAATAAAAACTATTGGGATTTTAAATAAATCTTGAGAAAGGTAAGGAAAAACCAGAAAATGGAAGTTTATATTGTTTGAACTTTATTGTTTTAAGCATTGGATTAAAGTTACAATTGAGGTAAGTGTGTCGTTAATTCTTAATTTAGTTTTGTATGACTCCTTTGCGCTCGTATAGTATGAAATAAGTATCTCATGTAACGTAATTTAATTTGAACTCTGGATTTTAATGACGACAAGTTGTACATGCTATTTTATTTAACAGTAAAATATTTGTTAAAGCATCGAAAAAATCCAACACTTATTTCAGATTGTGTGTTTGTCATGCACAATTCAAACTGCCATAGGAATAACATAACTCGCTGCGACAGGATTACGATTTCCTATATTTTGTTTTAGGTCAGAATGGATAGCATTGTATACACTTGTTATTAAAAAATAGTGTGGTTTTAAATAAATTTGTAGACAGGGAAGGAAGAACAGAAAATGGAAGATCATATCATTGTAACTGTATTGTTTAAAGCATTGGATTTAAGTTAAAATTTAGGTAAGCGTGTTGTTAATAATAGATTAATTTTTTTATGACTTCTCTCTTGTAAAGTATGAAATACGTATCTCGTGTAACGCAAATCCTTTAAAACTCTGGATTTTGTGATCGCCTTTTGTCCGTCGTCTGTTGTTCGTCGCCAACATTTACCTTGTTAACACTTAAGAATGTAATGTATCGCAGATTCAGAGATGTCTGTTCTGTTTCAAAGGTCATGTGAAAAATTAACTTACGTGATGTTTGCATATTTAAATACCATATAAATATTGTTCAAATCTATTTGTTGATAGATTTAAAATTGCTAATTTTCCTCTTACAAGCCCTTGTATTTCAAGATAGAATACTTTCCTTCACAGAGGAAAGAGGTCTGAGTTTGAATCTCAGTGGGGGCTTCAGAGGATAATTATTTTTTAGACAAATGATTATATTTGCTCCACTTTGTAAATAACTTAAAGCCACGCACATTACCATGAACTGCATGGCATAGTAAATTTAAGCATAAATAAGAAACATATTTAATCTTTGCCATTTAGAATATCTTTCTTTTCTTTATATGGCTATAGTAAAATCTTGTAACCACTCTAGAAACCACATTTACTGTACATCCGTCAAGAATCTTTTGTCAGGTCATTTGTTCTAATAATATCGTGGATGAATTTGAAAAACTCTTTCGCTTTCTTTAATTTATTCGCAAATCTTAATGAAGTTTGGTCAGAACATTTGTATCAATTAAATCTCAGCCAATTTTGACACTGGGTCATTTGAGCTAAACAAAATTGGTTAATATATAAAATAAACAAATAAGCATGTTTTTACCACAGAAGTCAATTTGTTAGTCTAATCTTCATCAACATCGGTATGAATATTTAACTTCAAAACACATATTGGACATATGAATTTAGCATTTATGTTTCATAAAGTACTTTCATTTTAGGTCGACTATCATATATGAAATATATATAGTGGAGCTATCCTACTCACACCGGCGTCGGCGTTTCCATTAGCGTAAGGGTGAGCGTTGGGATGTTTCAGTTTGCATACCACCTCAAATATTTCCTATGTCCCTTGACATATTGCTTTTATATTTTGCATACTTCTTAACCAACATGACCCCAAACTATAAACAAGAGCAGGCAACTGTATCAAGCATTTTGTTAGAATTATGGCCCTTTTTATGGTATATTGTTTTTGGCCTGTCTGTCTTTCTTTCTTTCTTTCTTTCTGTCTGTCATTCTGTCCCAAAACTTGAACCTTACAGTAAAGTTTTGCAATAACTTTTTAAATATTGGACATAGCAACTTGATATTTGGCATGCATGTGTATCTCATAGAGCTGCACATTCTGAGTGGTGAAAGGTCAAGATCATTATGCAAGGTCAAAGGTAAAAAAAAGAGAAAAAGCGGCGCATTAGGGAGCATTGTGTTTCTGAAAAACACATCTCTTGTTTTCACTTAGAATATGCATAATATTGATAAATCTATGTTAAACTTTGCATACTATCTCAAATATTTTCTATGTCACTTGATATATTGCTTTCATATTTTGCATATTTGTTTACCAACATGACCCCAATCTATAAACATGAGCAGACAACTGTAACAAGCATTTTGTAAAAATCATTGCCCTTTTTCCACGTAGAATATGCATATTATTGATAAATCTAAGTTTAAGTTTGCGTATAACCTCAAATATTTTCTATGTACCTTGTCATATTGCTCTTATATTTTGCATACTTCTTTACCAACATGATCCCAATCTATTAACAAGAGCAGACAACTGTATCAAGCATTTTGTAAGAATTATGTTCCCTTTTTATACTTAAAAATTTGAAAATTTGGTTAAGTTTTGTGTTTAAGTTCACTTTATTTCTAAAGTATCAAAGCTATTGCTTTCATACTTGCTACACTTACTATCATAAGGGGACTGTGCAGGCAAAGTTATGTAACTCTGACTGAAATGTTGACAGAATTATGGCCCCTTTATAGTTAGATAATTTAACATTTGTTAAAGTTTTGTGTTTTGGTCCATTTAACTCCTAAAGTAGCATAGCTATTGCTTTCAGACTTGATAAAATCGCTAGCTGTTGTAAGGGGACTGTACAGGGCAAGTTGCATAACTCTGGTTGGCATTTTAATGGAATTATTGCCCTTTGTTGTCTTAGTAACTTTGAATATTTTGTTAAATTTTGTTTTTAGATCCACCTTACTTCTAAAGTATCAAGGCTATTGCTTTCAAACTTTAAATACTTGCTTAGTATCATGAGGGTACTGTACCTTGCAAGTTGAATTTTACATTGACCTTTGAATGTCATTGACTCTCAAGGTCAAATTAATAACTTTTGCTTAAATTGCCAAAATTTCTTTATTTATGATCAGATTTGATTCATACCTTGACAAAACAACACTTACCTGAGATACCACAATGGACTCCATCCAAACTATCCCCACGCCCCCACCCCAGAATCCCCCCCCCTATTTTTTTTTCTTCTTATTTTTGAAAGATCATCTAATAAATAACCACACACCCACATTATACCCCTTTCCGTCCCCACCCTACCCTCTCCACCCAAAAACATTGTTTTTGAAACATATTTAGACGAAAAAAACAACAATATCAATTTATTTTATTTTTGAAGGACCGTCCAACCATCCCACCCAAGCAATTGCTATCAAACTTGAAATAAAATCTTATTAATTTGTTTTATGTCTTTAAAATGTGCAATAGATTGTGGAAAATACACCTGAAATCAGAATTGTCTATAAAGTACAACTTCTTTAAAACATAAGCGATCAATATGTTTCAATTATGGTCATCTTCCACTTAGAATATGACTATACTACCTTGACCTTATTGAATATGAGCTATTTCCCCATGATGGCTTACGTTATACTGTCAAGCACTCGAATAGTCGAGCGCGCTGTCTTTTGCCAGTTCTTGTTTGTGATAATAGTTCCTTAGGGTCTTAGGTGAGCGCCTTTGGGCCCATGGTCCTCTTGATGGGTTACTGACGCTGAATTGGTCAAGGTCCCCCCATAACCCGGGTACTTTGAAGTACACCGTACACCAATTTAAAATGATTCTTTTGGGTACCCTGGTATGCTTAAAGGCACACCATCTTTCCAAATTAAAAAAATTGTGCCCTAAATTGTTCGTATCCATTTTTGTCGTACCCATTGTTTTAGTACCCACATTTTTTGTCCCCTACCGGTTTCACCTGGTTTGCGACCCGTCAGTCTGTATGTCAGTCTGTCCGTCACACTTTTCTGGATCCTTTGATAACTTTAAAAGTTCTTCATATTTTTTCATGAAACTTGAAACATGGATAGATGGCAATACGGACATTACGCACATTTCATTTTGTGCCTACGTCAAAAATTCTGGTTTCTATGGCATCCACTAGACTAAACATACTGCTGAAAATGGTGGTTTTCTGGATCCTGCGATAACTTTAAAAGTTCTTTATAAATTTTCATGAAACTTGCAACATGGATAGATGGCAATATGGACATTATGCACGTCATTTCATTTTGTTCTTACGTCAAAAATTGTGGATGCTATGGCAACCAAAAAAAAAATATTCTGAAAATGGTGGAATTTCTGACAATTGTGGAGCCGGTAGGGGACCATATTGCTTGACAATGGCCTTGTTGGAACTAAAATATTCGCACTAACATTTTTTTCTTACCCACAATTGTTGTTTCTTATGGGTTTTTTTGTACCCAAATTATTTTTGGAATACACTTTTCGTACCAAAAATTTTGGTATCCAAATTGTTTTGTACGTACCCATATTTTTCTTGCCAAAAATTTTGTTTCGTACCCAAATTATTTTTGTCATAATTTTTTCGTACCCAAAATGTTCGTACCCACATTTTTTTCGTAACCAAAATGTTCGTACCCACATTTTGTTTCGTACCCAAAATTTTCGTACCCACATTTTTCTTACCCAAAATTGTCGTACCACATTTTTTCCCACTCATTCCATCCCACGAAACCCTTAAGGTGTCGCAACTCTAGTAGCAAACCTCATGCGTGGCTCAGAATACATTTCAACGCATGACAATTGTAATGTTACACTATTACAAAACACAACACAATTCGATTTATGATTGATTAAATTCAATTATATTTTGTTTCTTAAATATAGAAACTACCGATACATATACATTATATCAAGCCGAGATCTCCATGTTGACACGGTCAATACCAAGAAACAGCAATAATCACTAACATAAAAGGAGTCCCCAAAAAGACATAAAACAAAAAAAAACACGTTGCATGTTTTTCTTAAAGCCACACTTCGAAATGAAATAGATGTTAATCAATACATATAGATGCAATTTGAAAGTGTGCAAAAATGTCATTAAATCTATAGCCTTGTTAGCAAGTATTTTGTTTTTAATTTAAAAACCGAAAGTAGGATTTCTAAACGTATACGTCCATTTCGACAAACGCGATTATTTTTCAGTTAAAAGGCGCAAAAAAGACGGATTTCTTTCTTGTAGCCACCAGATTTATTCTTATTGGCATAGATAAAATTTAATATATAGCCTATTTAGCATGTAATTTATTATTTTTCAAACAATACCGCTTTTTAAATCGAAAGTAAGATTTCTGGACGTAGACCTCCATTTCGACAAACGCGATTATTTTTAAGTTTTAAAGCACACGTTTTAAAGAGGGATTTCTACCTTGTTACCACCAGATAGTTACAAATTGGCATATATAGAATATGTTGCTTATTTATACTTAAATTTATTATGCCAAATAAGGTGTGTGGCTTTAAACATCATGTTCTAAATATTTCTTTTCACTTCTTCATATCTATGGAATATTCATCTTTCTGTATCCCTAACTTTTGTTTCCTAGTTTTTTTGTATGTATGGACATCCTATGTCTTATAATAGAAACAAACTGGACATGTTTTAAGATAGAAACTAACTGGACAAGCACACAATAATTATCATTTACATCACACTCCACCTCTTAAAATGATTAAATTATGTACATTGAATGTAAAAGGGCTAAACAATGAAGATAAACGCATAAAAATCTTCAAATATTTAGACGAAAAAAAAAGTATATGCCTTTTACAAGAAAGTCACTTGACACATACTTAAGCAAAAACCTTAAAAGATGAATGGGACGGAGACATCTATCTCAGTGGACAACATACTAATAAACAAGGCATTGTCTTTCTAATAAAAATAATATTGTGATCACAGTCGATAACTTTAACGAAATAATAGTATAGATATTAAAATAAACGAAACACAATTAACATTAATCAACGTTTACGGCCCTAACATAGATGATTCCACTTTTTACGAAACATTACAATCCTTTATAAATAATAACCAAGATAAAAAACATTATAATGGGTGGTTTTTTCAATAATGTTCTTAACCAATTATTAGATAAAATGAAGGGAAACCTTTATACTCATCCTAAAAATAGAAACATTTTAAATAACATAATTGAAAACTACAATATGATAGACATCTGGCGTACAATATATCCAAACGAAAGCAAATTCACCTGGCACTCAAACACAAAACCAACAATATTTTGTAGAATAGACTTTTTTTAATATCTGAGTCTCTTTGCAACATTATTGACACATGTAACATAAAACCAGAATTAGTGACTGACCACTCTCTAGTTGAACTTAAACTGCACAATATACAACCTGAAAGAAGCCCAGAATACTTTAAAATTAACAACAGCATCTTATTAGATACACAATTTCAAACACAAAGAAAACAGGAAATATTGAATACAGTTCAAAATAATAAAGATGCAAACCCAAACACATTATGGGAAGTAATTAAAGGAAATAAACGTAACACAACAATTAGATACACATCATTTAAACAAAAAGAAACACACAAACTTGAAACTGAAACCATCAAAACCATTGAAACACTTAAAAAACAATTGCATCAAACAAACACAAATGATACCACCGACATTGAAAATGAAATAACATTAAAAAAAACAAATATTAGATGGAATCTATCATACACATCTCAATATAATAATACTAAAAGCGCGTGCACAGCATGTTGAACACAATGAAAAAAATACAAAATACTTCGCAAACATTGACAAACGTAGACGTGAACAAAAAACTGTACACAAATTAGTAGTCAATGGCAGAGATATAACAAACAGAACTCAAATACTAGAAGAACAACGTTTATTTTTCGAAACCCTCTATAAACGAAAAAATGTTGAAAATAACACCCTTTTTAAAATACACATCACGCTTAAAATCAAGAAGAAAAACTATTGTGTGACGGATTACTAAATGAATATGAATGTGGATAAGCACTAAAAGAAATGCTAAATATCAAAATTCCAGGATCTGCTGGCATCACCATTGAGTTTTATAAAATATTTTGGAAATATATCAAAACACATTTAATTAATTCACTAAACATTCATATAATAATGAAAACCTAACTACGCTTCAAAAACAAGGTATAATATCACTCATTCAAAAACCTGGAAAAAACGAAGAATCCTTATCGAACTGGCGCCCAATTAGTTTACTTAAAGGGATCTTTTCACGCTTTGGTAAATTGACAAAATTGAAAAAATTTGTTTCAGATTCGCAAATTTTCGTTTTAGTTATGATATTTGTGAGGAAACAGTAATACTGAACATTTACCATGGTCTAATATAGCCATTATATGCATCTTTTGACGATTTTAAAACCTAAAAATTATAATGCGTTGCAACGCGAAACGACTGAATAATTTGGAGAGTTCTGTTTTTGTCGTTAAATTTTGTGAAACTACGAAGATTGCTTATATAAGGTATAAAATACTTACACTGTGTATACTCGGCGGAATAGCTCAGTAGGCTAAAGCGTTTTTACTTCAGGACTCTGGCAGGACTCCAGGGGTCACTGGTTCGAAACCTGGTCCGGGCAATCTTCTTTTCCTTTTTTTAAATTTTATTCTTGATTTTTTACTGGAGCTTTTACGATCCAATGTTTACATTTATCGATATAAAGCATTTAATGAATAAGTTAAAAAATGCCAAAATCTGTGAAAAGGCCCCTTTAACAATTATTATAAAATTGCAACTAAAAGTAAAGCAAACAGATTTTTTTTTTTTACCATCAATCATTTCAAAATCTCAATCTCGTTTCATAAAAGGACGTGACATGGGTGAAAACGGTCGTCTTATCCAAGAATGCATAAACTATTTCAACAATTCAAATGATCCTGGTCTTATATTCTTAGCAGACTTTGAAAAGGCATTCGATTCCCTTGATCATTCATTTATGTTCTCTTGCTTAGAAAATATGAACTTTGGTGAAAGTCTCATTCAATGGGTCAAACTGTTTTATACCGATATTAACAGTATACCCATTTACAATGGCTTCTTTTCAAACAGTTTTAACATCGAACGAGGGGTTCGATAAGGATGTCCACTCTTATCATCACTATTTATTATTTGTATCGAGTATCTATCAAATCACATCCAATCAAATAAACACATAAAAGGCATATCACTAGGACCTTATGAAGAAATCAAACAGTCCATATTTGCTGACGATGCAACTTATTTTTTAAACGACAATTACGATTCTTTCCATAACCTAATAGAGTCGCTAACCCTTTACGGAATGACATCGGGTCTTAAACTAAACAAAAGTAAATGTACTGTGCTACGATTAGGTAAATTAAAACAAAGTAATGTCCAATATAAAAAAGAAATGAAATTTAATTGGACATCCGATGAAGCCACTACGTTAGGAATTACTTTCCCAAATAATGAAAAGGATACAGATCTTACAAACATACTACTTACATTACAGAATTTTAAAAACTGCTTAAAATCATGGCATCACCGTAAACTTACACTAATCGAAAAAAACACAGTATTTAAAAACGTTTGCACTTCCTAAATTAATGTATGTATTAACAATTCTACTTAAATCCACCAAATGATGTTATTAACGATATAAAATCAGCAATATTTATGTTCATATGGGACGGTAATCCTGATAAAATAAAACGAACTCAGTTAATTCAATCTGTAGAAAATGGAGGTATCCAATTAACGAACATTGACTCATTTTTGAATGCAATCAAATGCAGCTGGGTTAAAAGATACCTAGATAATACTAATACGAGTAGATGGACATTATTCTACCAGAAAATCCTAAAATAATCTGGTGATTCCTTACTCTTTGAATGTAACATCAGCAATACTATCTTACATGAAATTGCAAACGAAAACATATTTTTGTCTGATGTTCTATCAGCATGGAGTGATGTCACTCATAACCTCGAAACCCAAACCAGCAGTAAAACTATTTTATGGAACAATAAAGACATAACTTCAATTAATAAGACGTTTTACTATAAATATTGGTTTGAACGAAGCATTAAATATGTCGACCAATTATATGACTACATAATTAAGAATTTCTACTATTTTGATGATATATGCTACATATACGGAATACCTTCAAATAATTTTCGGAAGTACTACACACTAATCAAAAGCATACCCATACATATTAAATCTGAAATGAATACAAATAATACACCATGTACTCAAACAACATTCGTAGAAAACATACATGGAAGAAAAAACAAAACGAATACAATATTGTACACACTACAAATTAAAAACCTAAAGTAAACTCAAAAACCCAAAATAAATGGCAAGTCCTTTTCGGAGAACATGAACTTAATTGGAAACACATATTTACCATGCCATATAAAGCAACTATTGAAAGCACACTGAGACATTTTCAATATAAATACATCCATAGAATTTTAGCTGCAAATAAATATCTCTTTAAATGCAAATTATCTAACTCAAATCTGTGTGACGTCTGCGGTGAAAACATCGAAACTATAGAACATCTTTTTTGGGAGTGCAAACACATCCAGCCTATTTGGAATCAATTAGTATCTTTTCTTGAACAACAGTAAATAAACGTTAAACTATCTTTCTAAAATGTTTCGGAATTTACTCATTTAAATCAATAGACTGTAATAATATTGTGAATTTTATTCTTAAACAGTCAAACCTGAATTCAGCGGTCAGTCAAGGGAAATGGCCAAAGTGACCGTTGTCCACAGGTGACCGTTGAATTCGGATCACAATTTTAAGATGGTTTGTCAGTTGGTAGTAGTGCTACCTCGTTATCCCACCCAGTCGTTTGCATACAGTGTTAAACAGATGCTCATTGCCGTTAACTAAGCATGATAACAGAATTTACTGACATTGAATAAAACATTATAACATCTTATAGAATATAGATTGATTTAATTTCATATCGTTATTAAACTAAAGCAATGAATTTATCAACGTAAGTATAATTGTTTACTCATGCATCTCGATGATTCAGTAAATAAAACTTGTGACGTGCCGTTTACGTCACGTCCGTACAAGTCTTAAAAGCGGATTCGCTTTCATAAACCGATAGTACGAAGATATTGTACCGTTCTAATTCAAAGAAAAAGACGCAAAAAGTTTGTTAAAATTTATTCGTACGTAAACATCACACAAAAAGCATTTTAATTCAACAACCTCATACAAAATACAACGCTTCAAACTCGGTTTTAACTCTCATAATATTTGTCTACTTATATACATTTAACTCTAATGTTAGTTTATCTTTCTAAAATAATTTTTTTTCAATCTTATAAGATCATTGTGAATATACAACAAAACACACAAGTCCAGTATGCTTTCTTCCCACTTCATACAACTCATCATTTTTCATATCTTTTCTTCTGTTGTTCTTTTCTTTTCTCTTTAAAAAAAACCCACACCTATCACAAACAACCAAAGAAAAAACATGTTAACCCATTTTTTTTTTAGTTTTTTTTATTAATCTTAAGGAAACCAAAAAGGTATATATATTAGCATATCTTGTATAACATGTCTGAACTTTATTGCTTTGTACAATCACTTTGTTGTATGATCATATACATGTATACATTGTATGTATTATATTGAATAGAAAAATGTTCTAAATATTATGAGACAAGTACCATGATTAGGGATATGAAGCTGGAGTACTCGAAACCGTATACACATCAACATTATTAAATACGTGTTATATCATTGTTACTAGTGAATTAATGCGTTGGAAAGAAAGAACTGCTCCACAAATATGATTGATATGCATTACAAGACGTTATCCATATACTACTGACAGATACACATAGTAACTAACATCATAGTAGATGCATGTTCGAAAGTCTGTGTTTTACTTGATAAAATATAAAATGGTAAATACAATATATGCTCGATTTTGTACCAATTTATTGGCCTATTTAATCACTCTACTGAAATCGATTGTCTAACAACGTGTGAAACAACAACACAATACAATGATAACTTAAAACTAATCACATCCAAGCGTGAACTAATCGTACTCAGTATTGTTAAGTCCAGTTTTCTATGAACATCGTCATTGTAATTCGTGTCGCTAATAAAGGCGAAATACAATAGTTAGTTGAATATAAATGTAAAAATAGACACATATTATTTTCAGAAAGCAATGAACATTAAGAAAGGTGTGAACAACTATCATTGTTTTTAGAATGTAATTTAGATGAACAATCGTGTAATTATTAGTACTCAAAATGTACAGCAGCAGTTAAGAGAATGATGAAGGGTGCGCTCCAAAAGCTTGCAAAAATGCGATTTTCGATGATCTCCATTTGTTTCCATTACATAAAGTATATTTAATCTAGGTCGAACGTGAGCTTAAACAGCTACACGAAATTAATTATCAAGGGAGAATATTAAAGAAATATAAATTTAAAAAGCTTTGTTAAATGTTTTCATATTTTATTCTTGTATTGTCTCATAGCGTTTATTATTATTATAAAATTCCAATTTTTTGCCGAAGAATGATCATACATAATTGATGTGCTGCTAGGCGACCACAGATAACGTTTTCACCGCATGCTTATTGGGGAAAGTAAAACAACATTCTTTGAGATAAATTCTTAATTAAATATTGACATATGAGAACCGTGCTTCATACGCACCAACACATTTTAAACTGATATGATCATAAACTATTTTTCCGCAGGGTTCTTTACTCCTCTTATAATGATTAAACGTGTTATATGCATTAAGCCGACACATAAAACTCCGTTTAAATAGAATAGAGCACTACAAATATGTGAAGCAATTAAATTGTGTGTTAAGTCGCATTCTAGAAATATATATATATATGGCAAAAAACATTTTGCCCATGCATATGACATAGTATTTGTGTCTGCGATAGGAATTATAGACAATATCTCGCACATTTGATCCGATATGATACTGATCTAGGTAAACGACCGACGGCAATCATGTTTATACATTGCTTTATATTAAAATATCCACACTAGGGCTTCCGCCATGTAAATGCATTATGTTTCTACTGAAACATTGTTTCGGATAATACCAAAAACCAGTAGTTCTTTTATGTATACCGAGCGTAGATGTCAATAAAATACTACACAAGTTTCATTGGAGGAATTCTGTTGTAAATTGTTCAGAGGGGGTAATCACGTGATGATCTAAAGGCAATCAAGATGGCGACGTCAATGCCGAAACAGGTATTTTTCGCCGTTTTATACCCTTTATTACTTGTATTTAATTATAAAATGCCGCTCTGTTTCCAGCCATATCAGCAAGAAAGTGATTAGCGTTTAGTTCGTAGAAAAATTCG
This sequence comes from Dreissena polymorpha, assembly GCF_020536995.1. NCBI lineage: Eukaryota > Metazoa > Mollusca > Bivalvia > Myida > Dreissenidae > Dreissena > Dreissena polymorpha. The sequence continues at coordinate 33,286,126 of NC_068363.1, forward strand.
CTCTAAATCTCGACATTACCGCGTAACAAATTTCTTAGCGGGAGCTGCTCGTCATGTTATTTATGATCTTTGCTGGGTTTCACTTGTGAAATAACTCTTCTGCATACGAACAGAAAAGTATTTGTATTTAAAATCCATAAACGACTATTCTTTGAATGTTTTTTACTGTGTTTGGTAAAGTGCAGATGTGTACGAATCATTTTTCAAGTAGTACGAACTTAAAAGGTTTTACGATCTAAAGGGGTCCCGCTTTTGAGATGATCACAAAGGGTTCCCGATTTCAGCCGAAAAACGTAATGTCTTTGAATGCTTTTTTAGGTTTAAATTTTTACGTGATAGAAGTATGTGGACAGGATACATATTAACTAGGACGAAACTTATCAGCTATAATCAACCTAAACCAAACAGAACTTTTGGATGCCGCTCACTTTCATATAAAAATTACGCATGTCTTTCAGTGTTTAATACTTTTTACAGGTAAACGTGTGGCCGATCAAACAGCCTCCACAAGAATAAAAAATTTGAGGGATGTAAGTATGAATAAGTTACATATCATTCTTGTCTGTATTTTATTTAGCACCATAAAAAATGTACGTGTTATTTTACACAAACATAATTTAGACTTAACATGTAGTATATTTTCATATAATTTTCATTTTTAGATGCAAAGACGTTACCCTACAAACATTTTACTAAATTAATCATCAAAACCGACACAAAGTTCGAATTTATTATGCCTAAATTACTGATACTATAAATTGAGTTCTTCAGAACGTCATTTCAGGACTTAACATAACAAATGTAATATTTATACGTACATGAGAAATGACCTTTTTCCCGGAATATTTTTGATTATTATCTTACCGACCAAAATGCCGCTTATTCGACTAAAAACTATTACTGGTATACTTTACGATAATTATAATTGAAAGCTCCCGGTTCGAATGGATTTTACACGGAGCAGCATTTTGACAGGCGTTTATACCGCAGTGGCTACATTAGGAAGAGCATACATAAAATATGCATATATGAATGTCACCATGAGCGACAATTAATTTACTAATACATGCTTTGATCGGTAATATACGGAATCAGGATAATGCCATCTATAATCTCGCCCTTCTTTCATCAAGGGCGAGACACGACACACGAAGCGATACACGACATTTTTCGCGACAGCCGCGGCGACGCACGATATTTTGCGCGACAGTCTCGGCGACGCACGATATTTTGCGCGACAGTCGCGGCGACGCACGATATTTTGCGCGACAGTCGCGGCGACGCACGATATTTTGCGTGATACACGAAGCGACACGCAATATTAAACACGATATATCGCCTTTTAGGCTACCTACACAAGTGCGATATTTCGTGGTACGTTCTCGCGCGTCACTTCGTGTATCGAGCAAAATATCGTGCGTCGCCGCGACTGTCGCGCAAAATGTCGTGTATCGCTTCGTGTGTCGTGTGTCGTCCTTGGTGAAAGAAGGGCGAGATTATAGATGGCGCTATCCGGTTTCTGAAGTAATACATTAACAAGAAGCGATTTGTGGCTAGTTTATTCAAAGTTTAGCAATACATCGACATAATTTTTAATATCTTTGGCCTTATGTTACGTTTTCCCATGAAGTTTGGCACATCTTTGTTTTCAAACTAATTTTCAAAATCAGCGGCGTATAAGAGTACAAGTTGAAATTGTTTATCGACGGCAAATTTATAATATAAAAACAAATGGAACAAAAATTATTCACAAATTGTTTTTAATCAAATTTAAATGATAATTATCACGTTGATGCTGGACCTGTAAAATTACTTATTACTTATTATTAATACAATTGAATGTACGAGTGTATAGCGACAAAACGTATCTGTGTAACAATGAATGCAATCACCCTGTCCATTTACAAGATGAAGGAGTAGTTGTAAAACTTGTTGAAGATACACATTTTTATTATTACAGACGATGGCAAAGAAGAAGACTCATCTGACAAAGTATAGGGAGCGACGCCAATACAAAGCCAGGCAGGGAACATCATCCACTGCGAGGGTGATTGCAAAACGATTACGGCAAATTTCCCCGCTGAAGGCAACAAACACGCCGTCTAAGACGTTCGTATACCAACATGAACACTTAGCTATCAAATCGCCTTCCACAAAGAAATTTAAATCTGCAAGAACATTGTTTTCGCCCACCAAGAAATCGCCTTCCACAAAGAAATTTAAATCTGCAAGAACTTTGTTTTCGCCCACCAAGAAAGCAATACCACACTGCCAACAAACGCTTAATATACCGACAGATTATGATGAAACGACAGATTATAATGAAACGAAGGCGATGCTGGAACTTACAAAAGCACAGCTTACATGTGTTACAGAAGACTGCATGTCAAATGAAGAGAATAATGACACTGAATCCAAACTACGCAGCCTTATTCCAACAGTGGCAAAAGAACTATCTCAAATGGAAGGTCATGAGAAAAATCTATTAAACTTTTTTGAACTTGTTGCTAATAAGCAATTTCCTCTTGACAATATTGCGTATCTACTATGGATTGACGTTGTTAAATGGTACTCAAACTCGTCTACCACTCAAATGAGATACGGTAAAACAGTACAAAGACGCGTCGATTCCATATTCACCTGAAAATTTCGGTTTGATATTTGAAAACACATTTTGTTCATTATTCATTTACGCGTTTGCATGCTAATATTACATGAAAAGTTGTAGCAACACATAGCAAGAGGAATCAACAACTATGCGTGACATTTCAATGTTGCCATACTTTACGTCTTATACGTATGCCTAAATACCCACCCATTTACACAAATACACACTCGCATATAAAGCTGCAACCTGTGTGATTACCGTGACGTACATGAGCTCATCAAAGATAAGTATCAAATGAAGATTCCTGTTTTCCTATTAACGGGAACCCTTTGTGATCATCTCAAAAGCGGGACCCATTTAGATCATACACAATTTTGGTTCATAAAACTGTTTAAGACAAGTTTTAGATGTCTTCTTTATACAAGACCGCTGTATAAACATCAAACGAATACTCGGTTACAGATTTTAAATATAAATATGTTTCTTTTTGTATGCGGGAGAGTTATTCAATAAGTGAAACCCAGCAAAGATCACAAATTACATGGCGAACAGCTCCCGCTTAGAAATTTGTTACCTGGTAAACTCGAGATTTAGAGCGAATTTTACTACGAAATAAACGCTAATCACTTTCTTGCTGATATGGCTGGAAACAGAGCGGCATTTAATAATTAAATACAAGTAATAAAGGGTATAAAACGGCGAAAAATACCTGTTTCGGCATTGACGTCGCCATCTTGATTGCCTTTAGATCATCACGTGATTACCTCCTCTGTTGTTGCAAAGCATTTGTTGTAAGACATACATGCTGTAACTTATGTGTACTTTAAATATTTTATTCGTTTCGTATATCAACCAAAAAAGGACATTTCCATTTCGCTGCACATTTGTGTGAATCTTAACAATTATAGTAAAGAACTAAAACAAACAATCGAATGCTTAAAAGCACGACATCGCTATAGTCAGCAAATGTCCAAGATTTGGTCTTTCCTTTAAGGGTGCTGTGTTTATTGTTCACATGAGCTTGCCATCAGGTCCAATCCGGAAAAAAAAATTGTATTAGCAATTATAAATAGCCACAGCTTTTCTGGGAAGTCAATCAATGGTCTTTGAATGAAAGGAAATATGGGAATCGATGCGACGAAAAGGGGTTAATATTCAGGCCAAATGATTAATGTTGTTTTTTGTTTGGCAAAACAAATTAACACAATGAAAATATATGACCTGTTTAAATAAAAGGAACCGGATGAAACAGAAATAATTATTGTTTTTGTTAAGGTGTTGTCCCCTTGTAAAGTAAACTGCTTTATTATGTTGAACTTTTGTATTACAGGTTTCTTTGAATGGCTCAAGGCACAGTCGGTCAGGTATCTTGTATTGTTTCAATAAGATTAGCATTCCATTTGTTAGTATAACTATTATGTTCTTCGTATTATTACTATTAAATAATTCTTATTTATATAACTATATATTTTATAAATTATTGTTATTAGTTTTATTAGGATTATTTTTTAAGTGTTGTTGTATTATTATAAATAATAAAATAATCATAATTGTTATTCTTATTAATATATGTTTGCCGTTCAGTTGTTCTGTTGATATTGTTGATGTCTTAAATGTAGAAACATATCTCTTCATCTTTGCATTTCCCTCACACTTGTAATTGCCACAAACCTTTTACTTTGTTTTTGTTTGATACACGTTACGGAATTCCACTGTTATTTAAAAAAAATATTTACGCAATACCTCACTTTGAATTGAAACTATTAAACATATTATTGATAAAAATTAACGAGTTGCTATGCATATGTTTGATGATTTCAATGTTTTCCCTCATCGATAGAAAAAGATATTTACTCCTTTTTAAGCAAGGTTATGTCCCTATAATTAACAACAGGCAATCATAAAATTAATTCTATATACCAAGCTTCGATAAACTTAATTTACCTAAATATGTATTTTTATTATCCACCACTTTGCGAGAAACAGAAGCAGTTTGAAACGGTTTAGAACATCCCAAATTTAGTTTAGAATACTGTTTTGATATTGCAACTTTTAACTGCGTGTGTTATTTAACTGACAAATTACATGCATAGAAAAAAAAGCAACCTCTTCTTGCAACTTATTGTCTTTGTAAGCTGAACACCATAATTTATTTTACATCGATCAACGAATAACAGTGTTACCGTGGCACATATAGACATGTGGTTTTCATTAATGTCGTTTTTTAAACTTACTAAAACTTAGTGACTCGTTGCAACGACTTCGTGGTAGATCTCAAAGACTAAAGTAGTCGTACATACGACGCATTACACACGGAAACGAGATAGTAAGAATTGGGAATAAGTGAGTAAGTCTTGAAAGCGAAACAATTAACTCGAGGCACAGCTTAATACTAAGTCAAATGTTTGTTGGGACATAGGAACTCGTTAAAACGAAACAACTTATCAGTCGTAACGACACAATAAAAAATTCGTAAATACATGCAGTTTGAAAAGCACTTTCAAATGAATCCGTGCAATTTTTATTTAGTCAACATAAATAGTAACAAAACGAAGTCACGAGCGGGTAGTTATATCGGCCTGCATAACAGGGTCGATGTTTCATTTCTAAAACGAATAGGATCGCGCGGTTAGTTTCACATTTTTATATTAAAATGGACAAAATGGCGTCCACATTCAGTCTTAGCCAACGGGGGCAAATACAATTTAGCCACAAACAAACGAAAATAATGACACAAACCCGTAGCAAACCATTGTAATAATTAAAAAAGCAATTGTAACTGAAACCGTTCTGTAGATTAAATTATTTACACTCTTTTGTATTATATAGGAGTAATCAAAAACTTAATTAAGTTCACGAAAGCGAATCCGAGTTCTACAACAATAACATTATCACGATATTCGCTGCCATTTCCCCGAATCCAAAATCACTTTTGTAGCACCAGAAATTGATTGTTTCATTGGTACAAAATGTACAAGTGTTATATATCATAAGTTTTAAATTAGACCAAATCTGGATGTTATGGTTCTTTAAAAATGTGTGTACATTATTATTGTCTGCCATATTATGACGCATATCACAGTATTTTTCCAGCAAATATACACTTGTCTTACACAATTGTCAAGGTCTCAATGAAAATTATATAACAATATTTCATTTAATTTTAAACCGTTAATGATCTATATAGAGTTATTGCTATTGAAGATACTTTATTATGTGAAGGAATTGTGCTGTCTAACTTACTAACTCTAGTACAAAGAACACAAGCACAGACTCACGAAGTAATTTATCAAGTGGGCTTTAATTGCAAACATATTCACGCAGGTAAATTCTCGATTTGCAATCATTTTTATAGTTATCTTATGCTTTCAACTTAGAATCAATTATAACACTATTGCCATTTAGAACATCTTTTTGTTGAATAACTCCATCAAGTTCTTCCTTTAATACATTAATTGTTACTTTCAAGATTTGCACTTCCGATGCCAGTTTGTAACTGACAGAGTTGTATACCATGGCTTCACTTGTAGAAACAAATTGAGGTTGCATTGAACATTCATTAAAACCATCAGTTATTGAATCTGGGAACTGCTATACTTCATATATAAATTGTAAGATTGTGCTTTCCTTTTAAACGGTATTTGCTTTTGTTCAAGGACTAGAATTATGTTCACATTCTCGACAAATCGATGTGCAGTGTGTTAAAATACGCTTTGAACACAATGCCAAGCAAATACTTGCAGGCCACATTCACTGACTCCTCTTTGATTAGTTCAACTTAGTACTGACGACGTGGTTTTCAGCTGCATCCATTTTCAATGGTGTTCCGGGAAAAACAATTAATTGATACAAAGCAATACTGACTGGATGTTTTATACCATGAACCGATATGTGCATGTTCCATAGATGTCAACCTCAACTGAAACAGTCAACCGGTTTGGAACAACAATATAAACATTCTAAAAAACACAAGAAATACTTTAAAATATGTAAATAAAAAAATATAAAAGGCAAACGAAAACATTTGACACACTTCCACACACAATTATGAACATACATCACAGTAAATACCACCAGCATTTACTATAAGTAGGGCAATATCAGACTCAACGTACACATCATCGGACATCAGTTAATGTTTACTATTTAGAAGTTATATTATGCCACATTATTACAACATGCAAGGGTTAAACATTATGATTTGTATGACGTTATGTTATGCCATACTGTGCAATAAACAAACAAACCAAGCTCTTATGTCATTCTAAACGGGGAGTACACGATTTATCTTTTCAGCACCCTCGCTTCAAAATAATTCACAGCTAAGGTTAAACCATCCTCAATTGCTAATGAACATTGTACAAATGCAATGTTATTTTGAACAATTGCCAAAGCTCTCGTTCTCATCGACTGCAATGCTTTGAGAATTCAGATGACGTTATGTTGATTAAAGGAAATGGGGATAGTTTGGGACAAGCAATACAGCACTTTTGTCGAACTACGGATTCTACCTTATCTCCCTACATGGATGCTTTAAAGCCGCAATAGGAAAAATCTAGACACGAGTCAAGAAAAATAATTTTTTAATCTTCGAGGAACTTTATTTTGTTTTGTATATCCCTTACTAAAATTACGCGTGTGTTCGTTTTACAACAAACGAACGGAAATTGTACACGAAATGAGCCCTTCATATTTGAAAAAAAATAATTGCTATATTTTGAAAGTCTGTCAACACGATTACATTATAACAAGTAAATATTTTGAAAACAAAGGCAAAGCTATAAATATTGAAAGTTGTTAAAGCAAGCTGTAAAACACTGACAATCGTTTAATTCTTTGAAGTATACTATAATAAAACTTTTACAAGATCTATGATAGACTTAAAACAAATATTTCATAAGTTTAATATATTATCTGGATGTTTGAATGCAAATAGATAATGGCTTGATGTATATAATACACATATAGAATAAATGTATGATACTTTATTTTTTTATTATTTGAAAAGTGTTAACAAGACATTCATTTCCGTACATGCCCAGTACACATTTTGAAGATTTATACTTTTGATCGCTTCATTCTAAAGGCATGATTTCCACAATAGGTGAATACAGTATTATATTGAACAAAACTTACCATAAATGCGTTCATATTTAAATTCGTACGATGTCTTTCAGTTTGAATTGATAATTTATGACAAGAACGAACATTTCATAAAGAAAAAGTATACTTAAATGTGTGTCTAAAAATATATATTTCGACATTAATTAATGTTGGAACTTTTTAAGGCGATAACGAGGACTTTAGTCGTTTTATATAACACCAATATCGTGTAATAATCCATTTATATTCGAATAGGAATGGCATAACTTTTTTGTACTTGTGTAGCCCATTACGTTCGGTCTGGGTTTTGTCTATATATGAATTCGTAATGTAATACAGTTCAGTATATCTTTTGCTAGGGAGTTCAGGCAAAACTATCTTATATATATCAGAAAACAAGCTATATAAATAGGCGAAATTCCATTCTATCCATAAACCTAAAAGCTGTGTCTTCAGTATATGAACATGTTTTGATCAGAAATCAGTTTGCAAATCTTCCATTACCTAAGACTGGTAACACTATAGATTCAAGCTTGTTAAATTAGCAATATTTTGAAAATTTAAAACATGTTTTGATATTTTTAATGGTGAAAATAGTTACACCTTTAATATGAACCGGTTTTGAAAGCTGTGTTCCACATAATAATTAAACAAGTAATGTTGTTCTATTCATAGATTAGAAAAGCTACTTAATTTGAAATTCCATATTGCATATTCTTATGTCTAATTGTCATTACTTCGGATATGGACGTGTTTTTTTTTTGCTCGCATAAGTGCGCTCAGGTACCTTAATACACAGGAAAATGTAACATAATAACGGATGATATTACATTTTGGAATAACTTATTTGGAACACGACCTTACACATCATTCTTGGAATTGCGCACACTATTCAATTACCTATATAATAATTACAGTCGCGCTTACGTTATTGAAATTGTTAAAAATATTCATTTTTTAAAGAATAAACCAATATACAAACACGATCCTAGGGACTTCTTATCACGTTGCCTAATTTGAGTCACAAGTCATACTGGACAAGTCGGAATGTGACAGTCGCGAAAGCGGAATTATTGGAAGCCATCGTCCGTTGTAATATAACAAGATCATGACGTATTCACTGTAGTTTTCCTTTTCTTAGCATACCAGTCGACGCAGCAGAGTTGACGATAGCAGCATTATTAAAAACGACTCACTTTGTGATTCGAGACGGGACGCGATTGGAGAATTTATGCTGAAGGAGATTAGCAATTCGACGTACAATTGTGAATATTTTAAATTCTAAAATTATAATTTTCATTATTTGAAAAATTAACAAACCATTAACAATTAATATCAAAGGATTAACTAAAATGGATGCGAATGACAGCCTTATTACTGGATTTAATGCTACATTTCAAAAGAGTAAAACGCCTGGAGAACTACAGTATGATTCTTTGTATAGAATTATTTCTGTTCTGACGAATGTTGTGATTTTTGTTGTGGGAATTACAGGTAACACCCTCGTGGTTATTGTTATCGTGCGCATTCGAAGCATGTGGACACCGACTAATTGTTATTTGATAAGTTTATCAATAGCTGATTGCCTTGTGCTTTTATCAGCAACATTGCCAGCAATTCCAGAAACGTTTTTCCAAATTAACGAATGGCCGTTCGGTCGCGTGTTGTGCTCATTGCTGGTGTTTCTGCAATACTTAGGCGTCGACGTTGCATCGCTGTCTATTACAGCTTTTACAATGGAACGATACATAGCCATATGCCATCCACTGCGATCACAAACAATGTGCACGGTCAATAGAGCAAAACGCATTATTGCTGGGATTTGGATTTTCGGAATTATGTATTGCACACCATGGCTGGGGCTAACAGTTTTAAATGAAGAAAGGCGACATAAAACCATCGTCCAAGTATGTCAAGTGCGCTTAAAAAGGGAACAATATTTTGCGTATTATCTTGCTGACTTTATTATATTCTATGTTATACCCCTTATCATAGCTGCTATACTCTATGGACTAATCGCCCGCATGATGTTCAAAAACAGCATAGCACTGAATAACAACGGGTTCTCACAGAACGCTGAGCGGCATAGGAAGCGACAAATGACCTCCCGCCTGCAGGTATATGGGTTGTTAAACAGTAAAGTTATAGTATAAACGTCCTATAAATACTCAGAATGGAAATATTTTCTATAATTGGACGTTTAACATAGGCATTTCACATAACCATGAATTATTTATTGAAAGGAAAATTGAAAAGTATCAACAACATCATCAATAGAAAACTGTATTTTATAATAACGGTATATGTCAACAATCGAAACAAAATCAATTGCAATATAATTATTAGAAAGTTGATCAATCAAAATCGATTTTAGTTTCCGAGCTAAAATCCAAAATGTGTTATAACGTTGTTGAATTATTCGATTTATTGTATGTATGTTACCTCATCCTTAAATAACATTTTCCTAAGATTAAAAAAATAACTTTCATGTAATTTCCTTAATGCACTACTTTACTTCATTGATTTAAAATTCATTATTTTGAAAGAAGTGGTTCATATACTAAATAAAATGTTTTATTTAGGTTTTTGAATTATTCGATCCATTGTATGTTACAATATTCCATAAATCACATTTTATAAAGATCTTTAAAACGTAACTTCCATAATATGTCTTTCAAGCATTATTTAACTTTATTGATTTAAACTTCATTATTTGAAAAGAAGTGGGTCATATACTGTATAAAAATGTATTAGCTTTTAAGTATTTTATTTTTACCTAAACATATATTTGTTTTAGTTTCGTTCTGTAAGAAAAATAACATTTTAAAATAAACGAGAGCTGTCACTTGCAGTGTGTCTACACAAGCATTTCGTCCAAAGGATACTGTAGAATGTGCAATGACACAAGTTGCGAACGGAAACATTAAGTTTTGAAGTGTATAAATTCTTAGAATAATGAAATCTTGAACCCTAGAAAATATGGCCGGTGACATTTGTAGATAATTCTACTGTTATGCTGTCGATAGGCGGAAGGCAAATTTAGATTGCATTTTGCAGATAATTGCTTTATGTAATCTAAACAATTAGCAATAACTCTTTAAAAACGCTATCCCGAAAACATTACAATTTGCATAAAGGTCTCTCGAGACTTTCAGTTTGAAAACGTTTGACTCAATCGGACGTAGCATATGAAGGGTTTGGCAAAGAATTGTGTAACGGACCGAAGCAGGAATGCGCGCACGCACGATCATAATGACCTACCATCTCTCAATCCTTTCGCATTTCAGAAGGTCATAATAATCAAAGCGTTAAGGGAACAGTAGTTGTTCGCAATCGTTTAAACAGAGGGAAATGCATAAGCGCTCTTCGGTGTAAACCCAACTTAGGATTTTTAAACCAAAGAGCGACAACAGTGTGAGAAGAAGAAGTTTATTTATAACATGAAACGAAAAGCAGTATCTTGTACTAAGTTTATCCTCATGCTATCTATTCCGTCTTCATTTTTCTAGCCGTTGTCATATGCAAAATAGTTGTTGCCATAATTCAACAGCAATATCATCAATATTACCAACATAATTATCCCAATAATCACATTAAGGATCCTAACGTTATAGCTTTGGTATCCGGATATTGGTTCCTACGAAAAAAGATTCCTACGCTTATTCATGTTGACCCCGACAAGCGTTCCCACGTTATTCTGGCCGTCCGTGCATTTTTTCCCACTTGTATGGACGCCTTGAACATATATTCCAACAATAAGTTTCCAAACTATTTTCTTGTTTGTACTTACTCGTGGACCATATTAATACTCCACAATTGTTATAATAAACACAAGTAAATCAATATTGTGTAAGGCAGCACTTACTATGAGCCAATGGCCTTGGTGTCAATATAATTTAGCATCCAATGGCCGAGCTGTCAATCTAATGTAGCATCTAATAGCCAGGGAGTCAATGTAGTGTAGCATCCAATAACCGGGCTGTCGATATTATGAAGAATCCAATGGCCGGGCTGTCAATATAATGTAGCATCCAATGCCCGGGCTGTCAATATAGTGTAGCAAACAATGGCCAGGCTGTCAATATAATGTAGCATTAACTGGCCGGTTTTTCAATGTATAGGGCTTCAATATAGTGTAGCATCCAATGACCGGGTTCTAAATGTAGAACCCCATTTGGGGGCTGTCAAACATAATGTAGGACAAATTTCCCGGAGTGTTAAAATCAACGTCTTCCTTAAAAAATAGCCATCTGACCAATGCCCCTAGTAGCCGATAAACATGATTTCATATTTTACATCCGTTCAATGTCAAACACATCAGCATTATTAGCGAATATTTTCTCATTATCAATATTGAAATCAACGGTCAATACCCAGTCGCCTTTATATTGTACGATAAGGGAACACTCATCTCTGGTTACTTTACTATTTATGTTGAGCTTGTGATAACTTATCTCATACTTATTATGTATAAATTGTGTTTTCGATGCTGATTCTACTCATAACATGATCATACTGTGATGACGGTTTAGATTTGTATGACGGTACAATGCAGATGACGAAGATTATGGATATAATGGCGGTGACAATAATATGTGGTATTGTTGTTGATGCTTTTTTATGATACTAATATAAGGAAGATGGTAGTGAGGAAAATAAGTATAGAGATACACAAGAAATATAATAGAAATGATAATATACCACCGGAACAAATTTCATGATGTAAAGTTAAATCATATAAAGTTATAAACATAGGCATCTATTCAAAAAGTATAATTACAAACAGTCATACATATTACACGTACATATTAGGTACAGCGTTTATTAAAAAAAAAAACACGTTACCTATAAGTATAACATCGTGTCTAATATGGCTTTTATACTGACTATTGATCTCAATATATCACTGAAACTTCTTTATTTTCATTGTTTTCAGTGAACGGTTTATCAATGCATTTTAACCATATCAAAGCAAACCATATTTGAAAAAAAAAGAATATTGTGCTTTATAGATATACCATAGATTGGCATGAATCACAACACTCAACGCTTTAAATTGAGCGCACATATTAGGGATTTTCTTATTTTGTAATATTAATGCTAGAAAGTAATCAAGCCTGAGACGATTCTGAATTTTTAAACAGTTTTTCTGCGCGGCGTTGATTGATTAAACACAATATTTTAACGCAGAGGAATTGATCGGCTGAAGTATTTATTATTGGCGTGTGTGATGAATGTCCATTTTTTTCCATAATTAAATTGAAGCTTCAGATTACTAACCGTCGTAGAAGTATGGTGCAGGTCGATTATAATTTCATACGACACGAAACAACCAAAGGGCTCAACTATTTAGGACGCGGCTTATCCGTAACAAGGGTGGGTAGATTGGTTTTAGGTAAGGTAGGCATGTAAGTCGTGCTGTGTTCTGTGCGTTGAGCGTTTGATCAACAATTTATGTACATATACGAAGGCAAGTCTATCTGGTTATAATTGTTTGTTTTCAAAATGTATATAGTTCCTTAAATTGCCTCTGCTGTTCAAACGTGTATGGTCCAAAAACCAAATACTCTGTTTCTAGACAATTAAAGACACTATATCGCTCTATTGGTGCAAAAAGTTGCCATGTGCATTCTAATTTCACTGTCATATGGTGCATATTTGCATTTACGGGTATATATGCTTGTAGATTTAGTTTGTTTTATCTCATTCCATAAACAAATTGTTTGAATTTAATACTGAAATTACATCTACTAAATTTGATACTTTTATAAAACCATTACACTATCTTCAATGCATTTTCTCTGTAGCCGATACGAGTATATTGATCTTAACAACAATAATCAATGACGCGTGGCTGGACTTGGTACTATGGTTAAAATTAAATAGTTGGTCTGTACAAACTGTTACAAGTGTGAGTGTTTATGATGATGGCATATGGCTAACTATTGTCTTTAAAACATAAACAATAACCCCAAGAGCGGCAATAAACCATGGGCAGCACATCGTGGGCGCAGTTATAAAGGCTGATTAGATGAAGAGTACTTGCAGTTATTTAGATTTTACAACCATCTTATTTTGTTCACTATCTAGCAGCAAAAGGTGCAGTGCCGTGATATTGATTCTCAATGCACTATAATGTGAATCTTAATAGGAATTTTCCTGATATTTAAAAAAAATAGCATACAAGCTCAGAGTCATTAGCGTCATTCCGTTCTTCGTAACAGTTATTTTTGTCACTGTAATTTAAATTGTTTGATGTTATGTATAACTTTATAACCGCGTCTAAGGTAATTTTATTTACCAACGTGAAGGCTTAAGGAGACATTTATACACTGCGGAGATATATTGAACAAGTTCTTGCATACAATTAGATTACAATTTAAGCAGAATGGTTCATTATTCTTTGACACCAACGCTCGATGACTACATTACGTAACTCTTTTTGAATGTGTTACAACTTTTTGGACAAAAAAGCAATACAGTTGAATAGCAAATTATTTTAAAAAGCACATATGAAACGTACCAACGTTAATTTTAACATGTAAATTCATTTTACGGACAAAGCTATACATCACTTATCACGTCAATATTGCCATCAAAAGTTAAGAAAGCGGATCAAATCGATTCTTCATGTAGGATATAAAATTTTGATCTCATTAATCAATTAAAACGTTCATAATATATGTTGTTATTTTTGCAGGTTGTTCGAATGCTAGCAGTCATCGTCTTTGTGTTTATGGTCACGTGGATGCCATATCGAACCATGGTCGTCTACAACTCCATTGCGAAAGAAAAATACCTCGACTTTTGGTTTTTAATGTTCTGTCGGACCATGGTCTACATTAACAGCGCCATTAATCCTATTTTGTACAACGCAATGTCAATAAAGTTTAGACGGTCCTTCAAACAAATTCTTTGCTGTGGTAAGAAAAGTATTGTTTGCGTTGTTTGTTCAGAGATTTTATCACTACATGCCAAATCAGTGTTTGTATATGAAATACACTGCAATAAATACAATGCAATTTTACATAGTTTAAACTATTGCAGTTATAATACTTTATTTTTCTATGAATATTCTTTTAGCGACATCTAATCGTCAATTCCTAATTATTGCAAATAAGAACAGTATACACTTTTCATAGATTATAGGTCATATTTTTATTACAAACAATCTAAACATAATTTAATTTTAGTCCGCTTTCTTTTCTATAAAAAACACTATTTATTCAGCGAAACGACGCTGGAAATGTGGATACTTTGACACACGCAGGCACGTCGATAATAGAAAAAACAAAAGACACGCGCAAAATATAAGTTTTCAGTTGTTGTTTGATCATAAGTTATCAAGTTATCATACCATGAACAAATTCTTCAAAATGGCGACCTATTGAAAAGACCGAGCCAATCCGATTGAGATAGCTCGATTTTTTCTAATTGGCATACCTCGCTGATTATCATTGATAAAGGTAAAGGAAGCTCAGCTATAAATAGGACAGCATATTCTGGAAAAAAATATGTAATAATAGTTTAAAAACATTAATTTTAAATCACTTATATTCAATCCATTATATGTTTATAGATCAATGAAACAACTATGCATTTTCTGTATTGTATTTGACATTTGTCGTGATTTTGTAAATAAATTGCGAATGAAAACGTGAATAGTTAACGTTTAACGCGATCATGAGTGTAAAGAAAACGAATTACATGTTTTTCGAACCTGCCATTTGTAAACGTTGTAGCGAATATGGTATATAAACAACATACGAGCCGTTCGGTAACCATGAACTTCAGTTTTATGCGTGCTTTCTCATTTTGCATATTTAATTTTAACTTTTCAAACAGACATTACAAGGCCACCTCAGTGCACATACTATGTTTGATAATTCATTCGGTTGTTGGATATTGTTTGCTGTTTTAAACACATATTAGGTAATATCGCGAAGATTTAGTTATTCTTACTATGTGTTCATGGGCGAACTCGAGTACTCTAAGTGCTCTTACGACTATGTACTCATACCTACTTTCGGGAATCATCATAAAAGTTTTGTCGTACGTAACGAACAAACATGCCTAAGCTTATTGAAATAGAGAAAAACAAACAATAATCAAAAGAGAAAAAAGTATATGTTCATAAACATGGGCATGTGAAATCACATCCGTACACAATTATCATTCACTTAGGAAAGGAAACAATGAAATATAAAGTTTGGTACGATATACTTGTGAAATTAAAGAGCATGGTGTAATTCAAGAGCATGTCAAGTTTTGAATATATATGCTGAAACGTAAAGTTATAACCCACAAATGTTTTACTGTAACAGAACGTTTTTTATGATAAGTGGTGCAGAAAATACACGTCTACTATTTTTTAATGATATTTCTTGTTTCGCTGAATGGGTCAAGTTCCCCACGGGTACTACTTCCCCGTACCCCCAAATGTTTTTTCGTACCCAAATTTATTTGTCTACCCAAATGTATTTTCCTTTGCGATGTTTTGTCCTACCCATTTGTTTTCGTAACCAAATTTTAAATCGTACTAAATTTGGCATTATTGTTTTACCGAAAATTTTCGTACACATTTTTTTTCTTACAAACATTTTCATTTTTCTCAAATGCTTCAGTAATCTACACATTTTGTTATATTAAAAGAAAAGAGTGTTATTTATTTTAATAGTGAACATGTTCTTGATTTTAATGCCCCCCGTTCGATAGATCGGGGGTATATTGTTTTTGGCCTGTCTGTCTGGCTGTCTGTCGTTGTGTCAGTCAGTCATTGTATGTGTGTATAACTTTTGCATTATTGAAGATATCAACTTCATATTTAGCATGCGTGCGTATCTCACGGATTTGCACATTTTAAAAGGTGAAAAGTCAAGGTCAAGGTCATTCTTCAAGGTCAAAGGTCAAATATAATTGTATTTTTTTTCCTAAAACTTTAACCTTCGTCAAAGTTTGGTCATAACGTTTTTAATATTGAAGATAGAAACTTGATATGTGGCATGCATATGCATCTCATAGAGCTGCACGTTTTGAGTTGTGAAAGGTCAAGGGCAAAGTCATCCTTCAAGGTCAGAGGTCAAATGTATGGCTACAAAGCGGCGCAATAGGGGGCATTGTGTTTCTGACGAACACATCTCTTGTTTCTTAGTATATTTATCTTGTCGTAATATGTACTGATCATCCAGTTCAAGCTTATTTGTTGGATAAAATTTCATTGTTTTGTACATGCAATTAATCGTTTTTTTCCCGCGAATTTCATTTTTTTCGCAATACAAGGTGCTAAACCATTAATTTGTCACACTCTGATCCATGTCTGAAAAACTAATGAAAAGAACATAAATGAAAAACGCTCAAGCGGGACTGCACTATTTGTATATGTGTTAAATTGTAATATATTGATAAAAATATATTACAATAACATACAATAGGCAAGAACAATTATACATTTTACAAAATGCAGCACATACAAATAAGCGCCCCGAGCCGATTGTGACGAAGATATTTTGTACATATTTTCCTTCAATAACCGAAGCATTCGTCTGTTCATTAAGATCGGAGTTAGGGTTTCGTATGACTCGATATCGCTGCAGGAAATTAAAATCACCCGTACAACTACATCGTACATGCATGATATACATGCTTGCGAATTTGACTGAACATATATTTTCGATTTCAGAATTAAATATCTGGCTTATTTCGCATTTTTTGACACATGTTCTTCTTAACTTTCATTTTAATTTATATTGATATATATGTATAATAACTTGTTTTACACAATTCTTAAATTTATGACAAAAAAGTGCAGTCCCGCTTTAAAGAAGTGACCTCTCGCGCGTGGCTTTTAAAGTTCTATTTATCGAAGTTCCTTCTTGTATCAACTAATCCTGCCTGTAAACTATATAAGACATGTCGTCGAATCGCTTCTTTACCACTTTGAAAATGTACAATAACTATCATATATTTTCAGGCCAATCCCAGAACGACGGACTGATGTCAGTGTACAGTGACGCCAACGTAGAAAATGCGGTAATTTTGCCGAAACGAATGTCCAGTGAATCAAGAGTGCACATGCAGCGGAATTTCAACGGTCAAATGCCTCAGCCTACTCCATATCATCTCAGGAGAGATGTCACTGCGGGGGCGTCAAGCTCGTCGTCTTAACAATAAATCATACTGCAACTGTCTTTTTTGAAGATAAACACGTGCTGGAGTTTGAGTGTAATAGGACATTATTCATTGATTTTAAGTTTGCATGTGTGCTGTACCATATTTGACCCATTAAATTATTTGAATTTAAGAACTCAAATACCGAACGACTTGAAACAATAAAATAAAATCAATCATGTATCCATCGATCTTAAAATTTCTGCATGAACCGTAAAGTAATTCGCTTCATTAAAAAATATTGGCCTTCCATGATATAGTATGTCATATAACATTTGTACTTCGCGAAATCGTCTGTTAGCATGTCTCTTTATGCAAAAGGTTGCTTATCTTGCAATTCTATGCGATAGTTTTTCTTTTGCTGGAATGTATCTTAACCTATGTCATTTAACGATTAGTCCATACTTATATTTATCACATGTCATACCCAGTTTCCCATGTTATATAACCATTTCGAATATTTGTATGTTACACATGTGTAATATACTTGTGAAGCCATTTCATTGGCTTATTTTCGTTCGATTGACCAATCGCATTTTGTTATTTTGCTGAAATGACGTGACAACGTCAAATGATGCCACTAAATGTCAACAACATTCGGAATTTGTCATAATTTTTGCGTTAATATGTATTTAATTTGCTCATTTAAAAGCATGCGATAAAAAGACCTGACACTCGTTGTCATATGACACCATATTTTTATTAAACTCGTCCTGGAAATTGGTTAGTAAGCTCGCCATAGGCTCGCTGACTAAAAAAATTCCTGAACTCGTTTAATGAAATATGGTATGATATGAAAACTCGTGCCAGATCCTATATTTATTGAGAAAATTAGGCACCTTCATACCTGTGCATACAATATTTGAACAAACACATGATTACTAACAGTATTATGAAAACACACATTGAATTACCCCAATTAAAATGGTTTACACTTTATATTATTGCATCAAATCTTAACTGAACATCTGAACTGTCAAAGAACACTCAATGGAAACTCGATGAATATTGAACGTTAAATTATTATTGTATTCACAATATTAAAAAAGACCTCATTGCAGTCATTTAGAAAACTCATATTACTTTTGGTAAACAATGCAATCGAAGGTAATTTGATCTTTAATATTGGATGTTCAAGGAGAGATATATGCTCATGCGTGTGTGCAATCTGCTAAACAGTTTCGGAAATTGCCTTTTTTGTAAGTCCTTCTTCGATTTTGTTAGTAGGTCTAGATAGGATATGTTACGTGCTCTTGTACGTACCTCGGTGTCAGGGGATGTCCCAGGGATCTGAACTGTAAAGTTAACAAATCCAGTTAGAACTCTTTATGAATTGTGTTCAAATACACCATCAATTCTAATTAAAAATATCAAACTATTACTTAATTTACTCAACATTTTATTGACCAAATATAAATAAGTCTCTGGTATACATTTTATAAAATGAAATTACGGTATATGGTAATTCATTTTGATGTTAATGCCTTATTTTTCATCCACCGATGTTTTTGCAATCCTGCTTGAGTGTTAAGTAATTGCAAGAAAGTTAATAGCTCAACAATATATGTTCAATGCGTTTAGATAGCGGGAATAAGACTGCAATCCTATTATGATTTTGAAATAGTTTGCGTTGTCAATAAATTATTTCCGTAAAACATTCAAATCACTCACATTAACGAAATGAGAAAAAAGTCTCCTATTGAAATAATATTTCAGGTATTTTACTGATCTTCGTGTATTGTGAAAAAATTGAAAATATTTAAACATTGTGCATGCCTTAAAATGTTGCTTTTGGTTGTCCATATACTCGTTTATAAACTCTTTTATGTTACATATGTATATCGTTAACTTATACTACGTAGGGATTAAATACCTTTTTTTGACAAACCTTATCACCAAAGTAACGGCTATATAGAGATTTACAGGGTTCTGCACTTTTTCAGCCGACGCTTATTTAAAAAGAATGTCGAGTCGATTTCTCGATTTATTACATCCAAATAGGATACAAACGAAGACATGTGTATGCATGTGCAAATCATTTTCTCTTCGACAACATATGTAACAACATTTAACAATGCAATCGCCACTTCTCTGCTTTTAGGGGAAAATAAATATTTACATCAAGGATTTGCGTGTTAATAATTATTTCACGAGTAATTGAAATAAATTCTGTGAAACACGCTTTTCTGCAGTTTGTATTGTATTTTGTTTCTTAAATGTACACCATCGTTGTTTCAATGAATTAGATAGATTAGATGACCACTCATATTGGTATGAATTAAGCACATATATAATTCGTTTGTATAAGCCCAAAACTATAACAAAACGTACCAAAAATTGATGTTTTTAACATGAATGGCTACGTAGGAATGTAAACTGACAGTTCCACTACGTAGTTGCACTCTGGAGCATTTCCTCCATTTGTCGTTCGGCGACAGTAGAGCGAAAGTGGCAAATATGAGTTTTTGATAAATTTCATATGCCAAGAAGCGACGACTAATGTGATATTTTCCCGGAAATACAGATAGGTTACACATGACAAATTGCTATACTGCTCCGGTCTGTAAAATACTTGGAAAATGTTGATACTTATTCGCATATATGCAGATAAGACACATGCCAAGAAAATTTAACGTAAGAATCAATCTAAATAGATATATTTTGCATTTAGATAATCTGATTTATGCTTTTGTTATTTATTTAGTGTAATATAATTACAAATAGCATTATATTGTATTAATGAAATAACATGCCTGATGACTGACCCAAAATAGTTGTTGCATATTGAAAAGAATAACGAACATTAACAAAACATATCCTGCGATACAAGCGGCTTTATAATACTGATTTGGTAACTATTACTCGCTCAGTTTCTATAGAAAGCGTATAATGCTTATGCAGTTGTAAGTTAAATGTGTTTTAGCAAGCTAACACTAAAGTCTATTAATCATTAGAAACCACGTGCTGTCAAATACAAACAAAAAACGATATATTATGTATTAAGGATAGAATTTAATGACTTAAATGACATTTGTAACCTTAAGAAAATATGCTTATCAAATATGCATTTCATTCGCTATGGTGAAGGCCTGGACACATGATGTCGGACTCGAATAATCACACACTTAAATTGCAAATACTCTAGATATAAAAGTAAAGGTTGTAGTAGGATTGCCAGCTTCGATGCCTTGTGGTTCAATCAATACCTTCGAGCTCACAATTCCACTAACAAAGCCAAAGTGGTTTGCATTACAGAGGTAAAACGTTTTTAATCGATTGCGTGTAATGTTTTCTAAGTGGTATTTAAAAATAATAAGTATTAGTTAGCATTCAATGTATTTTCATAATTAGTGTTTTTTCATCTCACAATTCAGAGACTTTATAAATTGAGACTATGGTTGTCGATTAAAAAAATTTTTTATCACAGGAAATGTTCATACGACACCAACATGTTCATTCTTTTGACAAACTACTGTGTGTCAGCACATTTATATAAGAATGGTATTGTAAGTTAAAGACAGTATTTAATTATAAATTTTCAATAAACAAGTAAGTATATACAATATAAATCAATGTACATTAATAATATCCTTTAATGCACCCAACAAACAAATACGAGATGTAGGTGATTCTTGACTTGTCTTGTTTCATCGTGCCTCAGGCAGTAAGAGTTCTGGTGCTCTGATAATCATACGGCCATTGAGTTCTCAGACTGACATTAAATTGGATCTCTTTTATTTTTTGTATTACGGTGTTATTTGAATAGCGATGTAACGCGATAAAATTTAAGTTACACTTAAATGTTCATAAATAAATTTAAGTAAATTGTTATGTTTTGCGCCCATAAACTGGTTTTCAATTGCAATTATGTTTTATATTTTTAAAGTCAGTGAATAGCTGGTTATATAATATAATGCAATTTAATGTATAAGGTGTTATTAGCAAAAATAAGTGTATGCCAATATCGCAGTATCGCTTGTTTACATTCAAATTTTGCAACCAAATAATCTGCATTTGTAGTTATTACGTAGATTTTAAACTTACTCGATAAAATACCAATACATTATAAATGTCTCCGCTACTTCGGCTCGACATTCCCCTAAATGAGAGTCCATAATGCTAAATTATTTCAAAGGCTTTCAAACACTTTACCATCATCAAAAACCGACAAGATTCAACCGTATAATAATTTGGTGTGAAACCAAATCGGACTAAAGATAAAAAAAGTATGAAAGCATGAAGTATGAAGCCTTATTCGGATTTAATTTCTTTCAAGACATTTACCTCTGACACTTTTAAGATATTTGTATATAAATACCTTCATCATGAAGATCAAATGTGTTATTGATTGCACATACGTCCAGCACAATAACATTTCGGAGTAGTCCAGCTTTATCTAATATATTGCACTGAATTTAAATGGAGCCAAGGATAAAACTAGCTACATAGACCAGAAGCCTTACCACTTGTTAGGACTTCGATGGAGTCAATAACATCTTAAAGGGTGATAGTGAAGTATTTTATTATATGACTCTTGGCACATTATAATTTATTATATGAACAATTGTATCTGGTAGAGTACAACTCCATTAAATCTTCAAAGAAATTGTTAATTATTGTTTTCGTTTGTTTTATCAATAGGTTATTTATGATTTTACCACGGCAGTTAACTTGTTTTCTATATACAAAGAAGGAAAACTACCGTGGGTTATTACCCCGTTATACCAACGGAGATAAGAATGACGTCTCTTTGATTGTCCGCGCACTGTTAATGAATTAAGACGACGTCATTTGATTGTCATTGTTATGGTGACGTCACGTTTTTGCGGAAAGTGGAGGACGTTTGGTTAATATAAGTCTCATTTATAAACTTTGAATCGCGGATAACCAATTAATGAAATCGTGTTAGAATCGAAATAGTCAACGTGTTAGCGTTGGTTATTTCGGTAATAACCAACGGTATGTCGTTCCGATGCTTGTTATCAAACCACCCGGGCTACGCCCTCATGGTTTAATTCATACGCATCGGAACTCCATACCGTTGGTTATTACCGCAATAACCAACGGTAACCCGTCGATCATTTCTTAAATAGAGCGCTGTAATATAAAGGATATATATTTATATATATATAGTTTCCTGAAAAGTCATTCTTTGTAAATTTATTAACAACTTCCAGAAGAGGAGGGATTCCAGTTCCATTTTCGTTGTAAGATATTTAAAATAAACTGTGTTGGCTGAATTTGCCAAAAATTAAAGTAGTGACATTTATGACAATGCTTTTCTTTATTTAAATGTTTACCTTTCTTATTTGATAGTTTTCGTGGGATATTTCCTTAAGTTTTGCTTAGGAAATTATCTCACACGGCATTTCATACGTTAAGTGTTTAGTTGATCATTAATAAATCAATCACAGCTTTACATAAACTAACTGATGACATTATTATAAATGTATATAGCATTGCATTACTTTAATTTTTTTTACATGCAATATCGAGAACGACATTAATCGGAGGAGGGAAATGTGTCACTGGACAAAATTACTAAAGTAAGACTACATTTGAATAATTAAGTCAACAAACACACAAGAGAAACACATCGTTTTATTAAAACGATTTTTACCGACTTTATTATTTTGAGACTCTACTTGACGTTCTTTCAATAAATGCCTTCATCTCTACAAGTAGGAGTTCCTGCTATGCATCGCATTGCGGACAAACATGCTATTTAATCGCTCGCATATAATTCTTTGAACACAACCCCTTATTATCTTATGCAAAACTTCATATGTATCAAGGCAATTAATGTATCCAACACTAAAACTTTATAATATAATATTACCCTAACCCATTTGCTATACGAGTTTTATAATTTAACCCGTACTGATGTTTATGTTAGTAGAACATTATCGAAAAAATGTCGATTGGCAATCCACAGCCTGCAAACGTCACTTTCATAGCTCTACGTTTTCCTCTCCTTAACTTCTTAATCTAATTGTTTGAACATACATGTGGTATAAAAATCGGAGAGTGAAGCAATTTAAGACATTCTATTACGCCTGGGGTAAAAATGATATATATGATAAAGTATTTAACACTTCTTGTTTGTCACCTGATCAAAAAAAAGAAATTTTTTAATTTCTCAAATTTAATCAAAACCTATATGCACTTTGCCTTTATTAAGGAAATAAGTACTTAATAATAGGGTGTGTGACCCAACTGTATTTTTGGCACTATGATTTTTTTACTTTATTTATTGGCATTTGATATTCTACGAAAATGATGGTGACATAGTTTTACAAATAAAATATATTTTCTATAGTATATTAGTTTAATATAACATAAATTATGTATTGCATGAACACTAAATTTGGACAATAAAGTCTGAAAATACGATCAAGAATTGTGGATAAACCACAATAAATGTTACTGGTGAGTAACAACTGTTTAAGGAGCTCATTGCCATGGGTAAATGGGACTCATTTGACTTCCCAACCATTTCTCATACATTTTATCGGGGACTGTTTGGGCGTGTATAATTTAACCATGTGTCCTCTGAAACCGAATCATTTTGTAAACTTGTTTATGTGTTGTAAAAAAGATATATTTTTAGGCATCTGGAGCGTCTGAGATGTAACCCCTGAACAAAAAGTGTCTGTACAGCTGTAATGGTGGTTTATTTAATGTTAAAGACACACATATAGCTTGAAAGAATGGGTAAGAAAAACAAACCGCTGTCAATCAAATCAAACATTGTACCTACACATAACGTTTTCGGTATACATAAAGCTGTAATTTTACTTTTTTTTTAAGTATTAACAAGGTTAAACTGAACACACATCTCTAAACCCGTTTTGTGAATGCTGAGTTTATTCAAGACCGTTATACCGTCTACAATTCTTAAGTGCATGCAAGTGAAATGTGTTTGTTATTGAAGTGCTTGATACGCCATGTCACTATATGAGGGTTTTACAAATGTTCGTCTAAACAACCTGAAATATCTTCACAACAAAACAGTAAGCTGCTTGATACGAATGCTGTCTGTTCATCACCGCTATTAATGGGTGTGTCAATACTTAAACAATGTTTTGGCAAACCCTGTGTAAACCCTGTGTAAATAAATGCGATTAGTATTTACAAACCGTTTCCAAAATGCAGAAAATAAAACAAATATTCGTTTGTCTTACTTTGTATCTGTGTTAAATTAATCTGTAAAAATGTGTTAATGAACAGCAAACTAGTTTAGTTTTTTTGTCATGTAAGTATCTGCAATAGTACTTTACAACACTGGAGTACACATGGCGTTTACATTTTATTATATAGTCAGAAATACAATTTGTACATTGTGTTTGTTTGGTAAGATTTGTTCCATTCTAAACAAAACTAATTTAAATCAAATTCGATCAGTTTATCTTCACGCAATTTCCTGTTTAGCTGACAAACAATTTCATAGTTGACATACACATTACCGCAAATGCCTATTTTAGGAGGTAGGGGGACAATGATCGAAGATATACGTCAATGACAAATCCATTCACAGTTTTTGAAGTCGATCCGGGTATCAAACTTTTCAGTCTAGTGAACTCCTAATTGGGCGAGATTACCCGGTAAAAAGTACACTATACAAACCATTTTTGCCCACGAGCTCACATGATTATTATTTTTTTTAATCAAAACGAAAACAAGTTAAGCTAACCAACGGCTACCATCTTATAATGACCAATCATTAATCAAATTGTTCATACATGCTATGGAATCATATGCATGAACTACAGACAAATACTTAATTGTATTTAAAATGCCCAAATTAATGTTTTATAACGAATTTTATGGCGATACGCACTGCAACGACTTCGTTTGGTCCAATACAAGAAATTCGGTTATTTCCAGACATTCGTTATGATCCGTTAAGAACACATAAAGAGTGATAAGGTATACGTACAAAATTGATTCGCTATTACCGTGACATGCCTATGCAATAAGCTTCCTTTACATCGCTTCAGATCTCTGAAAAAAACATTGATTGCTTAAAGTAATAAGTAGTTAGCTTATAGGTACAAAATACTATGACACAATTATTTCTGTACATTAGCAGCGGCATATATTTGTATGACGGACTAAAATAAACACAAACGTAATTAAATATTCAAGTGCAAACTTAAATATTGTGTCGAGTTAAGATTCACGGCGTATGCATATACTTCTAGAATATATAACTGTCGAACATATTTTTTTGTTGTTGTGTTCGTCAGATCTTTATAAAAGCATAGGTAAACTTACGCATAGCTAAGTTAAAGGTGTGTTTTTATAAAGTAAGTCTGTGACTATTATTTTTAAAGAATAATATTATACTCAAATTTTTTTAGAGCCATATTTAACTTTTTAAAAAACAATTAAAGTAACTTCGAACATTTGGATCATTGTTTGTATATATATTTATTTATATATATATATATATATATATATGCGTGCAATAAATTTCGCATAATTGCTTTTTCGTGTAATTGCTTTTTATTACACGCTGTAATATGTTTACAAGAACGAGGCGACACTGTGATATATTCCGCAAACCCTGCGGATAAGTTTTTCAAAAATAATGTGATTGAGGTTATTGAAAACGGGGTCATGAAAATGCGTATTTCGAACACATTTATACTGGAACTTTAAGGTCAGAATGTCTGATATTTAATAGATTTTCTAGTGTATTAACGAACCTTAGTATGAGTGTAACATACATAAACGAATACAAGGACAAACATGAGTTCGCTTTTAGTCACGCACATTCTCTCCCGCTAATGTTATCGTATCATTATTTTGAACAAACGATGTCTCAAATCGCTAATTAGGGAGAATGTTTTGTGCAATTAGTGTTTGCATATTCGTGACCGGAAAGGTTTTTGTACCTAACCTACATTGTTCACTTCAATCCTGTTTTTCGGACAACTTATTTGATCAGACCTCATGGATAAGTAGCACACGGCGGATGATTATTATACAAAAATAAACGGTATACATTTTTAGAAATCTAATTATACCTCCCGGCTTTCTAGTTTTTCTTGACGTCTCCTGATCAATGCTTTTTTTTTCTAAGCAACAAATCTTGTCAATATATACGACCCAAACTGTTAGTGCAACATTTGCATCTGTATGTCCATTTTTACACAATCGTTTATCTACCTGAAATATTTCAACGTGTATATTAAAGTTATAGTATTATAAACAGTGGTTCCAAATGTCGCCTAAAGCTGAGTGTCAATTCCAAAGATATTTGACGTAACAATATGATTATCAATACAACACATAATAAATGACCGGAACCATCATGTAAGACGCCGCTAGTGATGATAGTGATGGTAATTTCTATTGAATTCATGCTATTTCCGCTCTTTACGACTACTACCATCTACACGTCTTGTTAACTTGTCTATATGAATATGACTAATACATTATCGATATCCTCAGCGCTACACTTCAAATCTTCATTTTATGCTAACAACTCATGCTGTTTGCTAATTGTCTCTTTTACTTTTCTATACTAGCCAATAGTAACAGGAATTTCTCACGTGGTATTCTTTCTGGATTTTTTGGTTTTTGTATGAGTTTATTTTTCCAGCATAGACATCCTTTACGGTTTAATATATAAAAGTATTGTAAATTAACGGGATAAACCTCGTAATGAACAGTTGGTAAATCAATGCGGAAGCCATTCAAGTGTATGCATTCTTAACCAAAAGTAAGTTACAGTAACCGAAATCTCGCTAATCTCGGTATACAGATTGTTTATGGTTACTTACATGTGTCCCACTGTACACGACGTAATGCGTTCGATAAGCAACACATCCGTGCGTCATGGGCTTGTTATATCTAGACTATTCCAGATACCTCCGTGCACGTTTTATTCCGGATCTGAACACGTTGTGTAAGAATAAACCTTCTACACCTTGTAGTTTAGAAAATACACATATTAATATGTTAAATTGTATAGAAATAACATTCAACAAATAATCACCGCAATAGCTACACAGGTATTTTAGAACGTGTTTACATCTCAGCATATACAATTTATAATATCATATTTCAATTTTCCCTAGGTGATTATGTTTTAAGTTCTTCTATACATGTCTGTTCCAGTTTCCGAGCGTCGTTGATTTAAACGTGGGTCGACCATGTTTTTTCCACAATATTGTATTCACTTGTTTGTGTACCATGCGATACTTTTTCAAACTCAGGACTATGGTGGTTACGATTAGCAAGCCCAAGCGACTAGTCTATTTTAAATATACATGGTGTCATGGCGAAAAGTGTGTACGAAGTTATTTACTGATTTACTTTGTATCAATCATCGTTTAAAATATGGAAAAAAATTAAACTGCGAATGTTTGCTGAGGTTATTTGAGAACACGTAATATTGTTTACTGATCTATCAGAATAAGAATATAAATGCTGTATGTTTTACGCTTCAATCCAATTTTAGATCGTCATTTGATACATTAAAACTATGCATTTTACCTTCTTTAATTTACTTTAAGCGTATCATGAGTTACGTATAGTTTTGTTGTCATCATGTTTATATTGGCTTTTCTATAATATTTAGAATCCGCGTATGTCCATTAAAAATGAAAGGTACGTAGAAAAAGCATAAGTTTATATTTGAGAAGTTTCACTACAAAATAGCTGCATTGCATGCATTTCGTATGTCAACATTTGAACACGTTTCCGTATTCAAAATATTAAAAAAACCTTATACTAATGACGGTTTAATGGTCACATACTGCAGTCATGATGACATGTAAGTATTCGCGTATTGCATTTCGATAATAGTTTAATTTTCAGAATTAACACAACATTTATTGAATTTTGAATTGTGTATACGTTCTTTTCATGGTAAACTATATTCAATAAATGACATGTTACATTTGTTTGGTGTTCCGATGGGATGTATCGCACTCGTTGATTGTGTGAATATGTATTACACTTGGCCTGCGGTCTTGTGAAATACAACGTAGTGTGTCACAACCCTCCTGAAAAAACCTCATTATGCGATATTTCAGACAAACTTCTTGAATACCCTGAAGCCAAGTGCTAACAACTTACAAATGAGTGTATTTAAACCATACAATTACGTCTATCTAATGTCTTCATATTCTTCTTAGAATATAATTGAACAAAACTGTAATACCATAAACCAAATTTGAGTAGTTTGTTAAATTAACAAATTCTTTAACCAAGATGCGCAATATTTGTCCCTATTAAGCATCGCGAAGAACTCAAGTCAAGTTCATGTAGATTTGGTTGGATTTCTATTGGATTATAACTATATTTGGTTGGATTATAATCCGGTTTGAGTGAACCTTACACACATCTCTTCGATATAATTTTATAATTATACGATCAATTGTAAGCGACTAATATGTGTAAATTCAATTGCACTGATAACTCACAGCAATTTATAATGAAAATATCGATACTTTATTCATTTGAGGCTGTTTTGTCAACTGAAATCAATTACCTACCCTTTTGTAAAATGCACTCATATAAACTGACTCTGTTAAGCACTATATATATCGCGCACTGCATGTACGTGTTTATGGTGGCTTTAAATTTGTTCTTATAGTATTGAGCCTTCAAGTTTATTCACAGGCCGATCCTAATTTATGGTGCACACAAGTTTAACCTATCCATGCCTGCGCTCGATGAGTATGGAGACCGTGACACATTTGTGAATGCACTAAGTGCTTTTAAGAGGTATTTACTATTTAAATCATTAGTTAAGACATACAGCTAATGTTTTTATTCAATGTTTAATGCTACTGGAAATAACGTTTTGTTCATTCTTCAATCGAATATTGTATACATATGCAAACATGTATTGGACTCAGTTTTGCAAAGGCGTTTAATAATAAAGTGTATTAAATAACTCTTATTTTTTATTCCTAGAACTAACAATACACACACTTTTTCATTTCAATTATTTCGGGTCGACGAGTGTGATTGATGTTTCGAATTTCGGTTCGTAAATATAGATAGTTATGTAAAATACTTATATAACGTAAGTTATATGTTACGTTTCAAATAACTTGTTTTAA
Source organism: Dreissena polymorpha (assembly GCF_020536995.1). Lineage (NCBI taxonomy): Eukaryota > Metazoa > Mollusca > Bivalvia > Myida > Dreissenidae > Dreissena > Dreissena polymorpha. The sequence continues at coordinate 33,316,087 of NC_068363.1, forward strand.
TGAGTGGTTATGTGTACATTCGTTTTTTTTTTTGTAGTAATGAATTATTATAAATATACTTATATCTGAAATTAGTTTACATAAATAAATACTTGGTAAAAGCATCTCAAGCTATGCACACACGTTTGTAAATTAGCATTTGCAAATTTTATCAATAGCCGCGGTATTGTGTTTAAAGATGCGTCGTGATTTGCTGATCACGTCTTGCAGCATGTTAGGAAGGGCCGTTATCCTCAAACGATTACATTTATTTGCCATACGAGTTTTAATATTAAACTTAATTAAGTATTATCAGCCTCGATAGCGATGCACCTCTAAGATAAAGGTATTATATCCAGACGTATTAATGTATCTAATTGTACAATTGAACGTCTTTTGAAGGCGCAGTGCTTCATCAATAGTACTTATATGTTGTGGGGAAAGAAGCCCGTGTTGACTAGCTAAACGTTCTTAACATCTTGCTTGACACTAACCGGGGTCTATACAAATGGTAAATAACGTCAAGTTGGGACCATTTGTTTGTTGTTCAATTTGAGATATTTCCTATATATACTGTAACTGTATGTTTTAATTGGATTATAAATCGAGTTTGTCTGCATTTCAGTAATACACACAGTAAACTAATTGTAAACTATTTTGTTATTCATTCGCTAAAATATGTTTCATCGGCACTTGATCCCATTAAGTTGTGTGCAAAAACACACGCCGGAGTGTGCTGTTTTATTTCAATTCTGTAATTTTCTATAATATATGTTAACATGTATATAAATGCCGTTCACAACGCATAATTGGTAACAGGTATGTACACTGTAGAACAATATAAATGATACATTTGTTTCACAAAGTTTTATATTTTGGTGATACACGCGCATGCTGCTTTGTGAGATCATTTTTCGTCTTGCAGAAATTCAATATTTCTAAAAGACTTAGTTTGCAGTTCTGTATTATGGATTAAAAATGGAGTATAAACCGGTTGAACACAATTGGTATTTAAACCTGTTTAATTGCGCGCCGAACGCGGCATTTAGCCCCAAAATCATCACTTACACACACATGTAACTTAGTTTTTATCTCGGAGCGTTAGTGTTTAAATAAAAGGTAAATATAAGTTTAAATATTAAATTATTTTTCCATTATACAATTAGGTAATATGTGTGTACCAGATCAACCAAATATGAGGCACACTACTGTAAAAAACGAATGTCAACCAAATGTTTTCTTGTTTACAATACCTAATACAGTATCTTCAAATAGAAATGGAACCGTGAAGTACATTACACGATATATCGTAATTAATGGGGACAATTGCCCGCTTATTTAGCTTAAGTTTATATATACAACTATTAAATATGCGTTCTTCCCTGAAAAATATTTTTTATAAATCAGAACTGAAATAATTTGTGAACCTGTGATATTTCATTTACCTTTACAATTACGTTTGTACATTAAACGAAAGTAAACAGCTTAAAAATAATCCTTTCATTAAAGGGAATATGTTCTTTTTTTGCTAGGTCTCACACCTTCGATATTTTAGAAGTAATAAGAAGTTAATTAAGTCGTTTACATGGAAAGGCAACATTACATGTTTCTCGTCCCATTTTCATTTGAAGTTAGCGAGTGCCTAGATGTTGGCGAAAATAATTCAAGAACAAGTCTCTTGTAGAATATTACCCTGTCAGAGCAGAGTTTTTTTATTCTTGTATTAAATCGCAAGAGCAACACGTCGTACCCTTTCATTTTTAATCATCGGCGGTTATTTGTATAATACTAAGCATCATACTTGCCATGTATTGTTTATTTCACACATACACATCTGTGTTTGTATGCTTGTTGTTTATCTGCTGAAAAACAGGTGTTATTTAACATTGCACCACTCATTCTTAAAATTTGATACTATTCTAATCTAGAACGAAAGTATTACTAAATCATAATATTTTTAAATGATAAAGCTATTCTTATGTATACGAATCGTCATCCGGATACGCATTGTATTAAGTTCGATTTAAAAACACCATATACCATAAAGCTCATCTTAGTCTGCTTTAGGTGAAGGTGAACGGTATAAAACATATGTATAAAATCACTGACATGAACAATTGTCATATAATAAATTCAATCGTGCATTTAAAAAATGTGCATATCGTTAAAAAGTGGTTCAAAAGAAAGGAAATTCCGAAAAATCAAATGGAAGTAAAAAGTGAAACTGACTGTCTATTTTCACATTTTTGAAATGGAATTCGGTTGTTAATAAACAGTTAAATGACTTACACACAATATCATTTGGTACGGTTTAATATCAATATGATACATAAGTAACATTTAGAAAACGTTAACTGTTTTGGCACACATAATTATTTCGCAGATGTTTAAGCTAAGAGTTATTGATTAAAATTAAATAAACACAAAGTTGTACTATAATTTCAAGTTTTGTATATATTGGTTAGTATGTTCTACACGATTATATTGTTTTTCTCTTACTTACTAAGTATAGTAAGTCACGATGTGATTGGATAGAATCGAGAAAATTTACGACGCGTGACGAACAAATTAGAGTTGCAAAAAGTATGCTTATACCTATGTCCACAGCGGATATGGACAAGCAGTCCGTTGTGCGTCGTTCTTTTGCCCGTATATTAATTTTTCATCGTTTTGTTTCCAATATCTATATGAACTGTAAATTGATCCAGTTAATGTATCAAGTTGTTACAAATATAATATAACATTCGATGATGCGACTGAAAAGAAGTATTACAAACCTGTTTGTCACTGTGTCAACGCTAGGGTATGCCCATTGTCATCAATTAGACTTATATGCTTATGCCTTTTGAAGTCACATTGTTCAATCGATTCGATAAGGTTATATAGTGTTTTTCTGTAAATAGAATTTTAACGGGCTGTAATCAGCTTGTCCATTATGATAGGAAATCCGGTGATGTCGTTTGATGATCAAATTATGATCTCTACTCACGCAATGTACGTCGGAGAAATTGTACTAATGAGCATAACATAACTGTTATTTGACAAACCGCGATTTACTGTATAAACCATTGCTGAAAAAAGTTGAGCAACATGCAGAGGCAATTCAACAACAAATATTAAACATGGAGGAACGACCAATCTAAAACAACATTTGGACCTTAAACCGGTATTATTTTGTGTGTATTTCGAAGTGTATTTTGTTCTTGCGTCTGAGACTGCATTATAATATGGCCTGGGAAATCAAGTATATCGCATTACGGACATTCCTAGCTATATTTATCCATGCTCGTTTAACAAAACACTTATTATTTTTTAAATTATAATGTTTAAATTCACACTCAGTGTCTGATAGAAGCAGAAAATTATTCATGTATTTCTTGCTATTAATGATACACTGCGTGAGAATTACATTTGTTAAGTAAACATCGACCACGCTTTATAGTATTATGTGAGTAATTAAAAACACACAAATACTAAAGTCAACGAATATTTTTGCGATTATTCAGTATTATAAAGTTAACCCATAAACAATTTCAACGCTTGATGTAGAAACATAGATTTAACAAGATACAACATGCTCGTGTGTACCCTATGTGTGAAATATATTCCATATGAAATTCCCGCGACGCTAGCTGAACATTAACGAGAAAGCGCGAGATTCGCTTCAGGAAGCGTCGGAAGCACAACGTTATTATCATTAGCGTCCCGAGGCCAATCTCTCGTTCACTGGTAGATATGGGATTCTGTAAAACGGAAGAGATTAGAACCAGCGTTTATATAGTGTTAAACATTGACGTTCTTTTGCATTGGTTCTTTATGACACCTAATGAAACTACTTGATTATGATATGAACTAGATTGCCATGGTCATCCGCATATTTCGAGTTGCGTATGCAAAGATTTACTGTTAACATGTCTGAAAAAGGCGATGCATTTTTTGCAAGTTAATACGCTCTTAAAGAGGAGAACGTCTTGTTTATGTCATATATACGAACTATTAAAATGCAAAGAAATAATACACAGAAAATGATTACCCTGCGTTTGAGAGCAAAACCATCATTTTAATTATCGGTGTTGTTTGCTACTTTGCTCATTAACCCATTAATGCCTAGCGTCTAGAAAAAAGGCCTTGGCAAACAAGGTAGACCCTGATGAGACACCGCATGATGCGGTGTCTCATAAGGGTCTGCACTGTTTGCTTAAAGGAATTTAAGAATGTAAGAAATATTTAAAATATATAAATAAATATACTAGACATCCCTAATTTTGGAAATAAACTGATCCAATTTAGAAGGATGAAAGAGTCCACTAGTCATAAATGGGTTAATGTCACTTCCCTGCACCTTTTTTATGATATCTTCGTATATTTGTGACGTACGTACTTTACACACAATATAAATTATACTTATTTGTATATAACATATCATTAATATTTCTGTGTTTCCTAATTTCTGATTATTGTTTTGACATCAAAAACATACATCAACGAACTTGGCAGATGGGTTTTAAATTACGTAATAAATCTCAATAACAGTGAGAGCATTGCCGCTTGTTATGAGACATAATGTTGACGTTACATGAAATACTTTTGTTTGCCAGGCAATTTATTTTATAGGAACGGTCACGAACGTTAAATACAGTAACACTCGTGAATGAGCGTTTGAAATTCGATCTGTATCAGGTTAGAGGAGCGCTTTACTGTATTCATTCATTTGACGGCCTCTGAAACGAACATACGAACATCTATTTATCAAAAGATAATTATTTACACTTATTTATGATCATTGCAGAGTATGTACCCGTCGTGAGTGTACGATTCGTACCATGTACTGGTGCATTTGTTAGATTGATTTTGAATTAAAGTTAACAAAAACAACTAGAGTTTCAGTTGTATCGTTGCTTTGGGTGTATAGATGCAACATAAACCACACCTTCATCCAAAGTCGTTTCTATAATCAAACTTATTGAACATTATTTTTCTATTTCCCCGAACTGTGAAATATTATTAATCTGTCTTCTTTTTACCGCTGATTACAGTTCTTAAACAGGGATACCATTCACAAGATGTGGAAAGATGAAGACATTAAATAGACCTTATACGATCGACAATTGTCTGCATAATAAGCTGACGTTTATACCTGACATATCTTCGTTGTTTTAATTGTAAATATTAGCAAAATAATACAGTCACACATTCCATATTTGCAAATATGTTATGTTAAGCACAAACATTCTTATAAAATACAAACATTCCATGAGGACCAGGGTCGTTGCTTTTGATATTGTGTATACTTTCTGTACCTTACGTAGTTATATTGTTCATGTTTGATGTATAACCGTTTGTTTATATTGTTACCTTGTAACGTTCGTTTGCTTGTTCTTTTGAACTTCGAGAGAACTGATAAACTCGTTCGTTGCAAAGGCAAAGGCAGACATTTATTATAACATTAATTGTATTAACACATTTATCCGTATTGACAAGTAACACTATCTATAATATATATTGCTTCTTGTTATTTCTAATATAATATAAGCGATGCCGTTCCAAACCATATTTATACACAAGACGACTTAGATATAATGCAATGTTGATATAACGAATGTAATATTCAAGATTTAAAATGTACTCGGCGCTCTGGTCTAATAAATGCAAAAAAATGCTACTTTTGTCTCCGTAATACTTTCTTTTTATTTTCCAAATATTTGATTATACTGAATTTTACATAAACGATCAGGTCAGCGTGTGCTATACGTGAATCAGTACTTAATAATAAGCTATATATGCTTGGTTAAAAATATATCGTGTACTGTCCTGTTTGTTTATATAACAATAGGACACTTGATAATTTCAGCGTTGCACTTAGTTGAGTTGAATGAAAAGACGAATTACTTGATGTTCAAATTATTCAATCGCTCATAATTGCCCCATTCCACAATAATTAAGGTTATAATAGTGTTTAATTTCATCGCCATTGTACACAGACTCTCGAAAATAAGGACATCACCAGATCGACCAAAATTATTCTGTGAGTAGAACCGATGTATTGCACGTGTCCGGATATTTTCCTCTATCGACTCTAAGTATTTATGTATTAATAGAAGCGAGGCCTCTTTGCATAAACTCGGTATCGCGTGTATTAATCTTCTAAAATCTTGCATAATCTTCTTTTGACAAATTCATATCAGTCGTAACATATATTTCTCATGTCTGCTAATTGTTGTTTCTTCTAACATCGTTCTCTCGACGTTATTTGTTAGAAAAAGAATAGTGTCGGAGGAAAAAAAGGAGTGATACCTGCATCGACTTTTTACAGTCAAATGTTCCAGTTGTCATTTTGTTTGTTCAAACAAGGTCCTTAATTAAAAATCCAGATATAACAACGGCAAATAATTACAATGGCATATTGTCAATGGTAAATTATAGTATTAATTGCAATCAAATATAAAGCCAAAGAACAGAAAAAGTAAATCGCCAATGATACGTCTTATCACTTGCAAATTTAATTAATTTATGTAATGTGCACAGTCATGTGGTTTGTTTCAAATCGATCTGGCAATTATGATTTGATGCCAATGTTTGATATTGTATAGATATAATTGTTGTATTATAGTATTTTAATACACATGTTCAGTATGTTATTCAAAGTATTGTCCTTATATTTTTACAAATAAAAACTTTACATGCAAGTGTTTTTTTCGAACTTTTGAAACCATGCACAACAGCATTGTAATCAGATGTTTTAAACAGCAAATGCATGCAAACTTCTTAAACGAGTAAAGCGTTCGCTGTGCAACATTTCTTTAGCGTAGTTCACTTGAAAATATTGAAAAACTAATTTAACATTTTGCTGCAAAAGTACGGATCAAAAGTAAAATATAACAGCGTTTCGGCGTAGAGCTTCGAATCGCTCCAACAGATTTCACATCAACATAGTTATAACGTATTCGAAGTATTGAATTAACAAAGCGCACTATAGAGGATAAATGTTACCCTGCTTATTTATTCGCCTCGGAAAAATGTACTCATAATTTCTATAAAAAAATATGTATTAAACGCCGCTCGTCTTGTCAGCTGCGACTTATGCACATTTTAATGTCATTTTCATTTGATGTGCTTAAAAACAGTTGTTTCAATTCATTTTGACATAAGCATTAAGTAAAAATTAAATTGTTAAAAAAAATACACCGATGATAAAACCATTACATAAGTTTATTGGAATTACTTAGATGACCAACATTTTAAAACTATATCACCATTTGTTCACGTGGGATATGCCCTTTGTGATCAATTATTATAAAAATAGGATTCAGTGGCGTGTTTTACCTGCATTGATACGTTTTGTTCGTGAAATGATTTATTGTTGACGACATAGTTAAAGTCAATTGTAATAAGCCAACATACTATGATGTTGAACAGGACTACCTATGCCCATTAAACCCAGATATCTTAATAACAGGCATTATGATTGGAATAGTGGCTCCACGTTTTGTTTTCATGAATATCAATGATCCTTGGCATTTTGGAACGTTTGAACGTCAAGTGACAACATGGCATCAACACGGATCAACCCTTCAGCAACACGCCATAAACACTGCACATACGGACATCTCCGGTCAGCCACGGTAGACGTACGGACGTACACAGCAGAAACACGAACCAACGCGACACCAGCACGGACTATTCCGCACCGAAAGAGAACGACGCGAACAAAGAAAGCAGCGATAAGGATCAGCCGCTATCAATCATGGACCAACACTAACTTGTATACAAACCGTAAATATTTTGTATAAACCACTTTAAGTTTCGGTAATTCCATCAATCATATCTTGAAGATTTAACCTCGTTTACATAGCCGAAACGTGAAAATGAATCCTAGAAAAAAACGTTGTTTCAAATTTGGCTTTTCATTTGTCAAAATATACCCACGAACAACATCTGGTTTCAATGTGGAACAGCAGCCACAAGGAGAAAAAAGCTCCATATCCAGATTAAGATCGTTATTACATTAAGAATTAAATGTACACACATCTGCCCATAGAGTAAAAGGAACCCATCATGGTCGATCGGCTCAACGAGAACCATATGAACACGAAGAGGAAATAAATGTTCATTTGTCGTCAACCAAGGCCATTCGGATTATTTTATGGCAGTCATTGTTGTACAATTAGCTACCACAACGAGGACAATGTGCGGCGACGTGATTCCCTTCCCATGCACGACAGCAGTGGTGCAACAGCCAAAGGTCACAAAACTCCTTGGTGATGATGCTCTATTCATCTTGCATTTCATGACAGGGCACGGCTTCCTCAGCAAATCCTACATGGTTTGCTTCGCATGGCTGCCGAACGATCTTTGAGATCGTACTCAGTCTGTATGCGATCTGAACGTCATACATCAAAGAGAAGTTACTTTCCTCGATGTTAGTGACTGCAATATTTTGTACAAACTAAATGCCAGTTGTCCGATCCTGCCGGTATTTTTACTTTTTCGTCTTGATTTTTGCACAATGCGTTTCAAAATCTCTTTATATTTCTGATATTAACGGTTCAACACAGAGGTTGTTCACTGCACAATATTGCTGCGTTGGCCTCCCGAAGCCCGAAGGACATTCGCGAACACGCCAGGAACTATAAGAATCGTCACAGAACTGCACTTAGGCTACACAATTCACTTGCCGGATCATCCCTGAGATGATCCGTATTAATCCGGCAAACCCGTATGTGAATGAGACTTGAAGCTTAGCAAAATTGATGCAATAATAGATGTCTCTCCCGAGAGGTTTATCAAATGAATGCAGTTGACAAATATATTGTATTAAATATATGCTTATTTCATTGTTATGAAATATGGATTTCCCGTATGCAAATAACGAAGGTCATTGCCATATATATAAATGAATGCACTCGATTACATAATCTTTATGGAAGAAGCGTATTTACACCAATCGGTATACGTGTTTAAAATATGCGTGTTTTGGAAGTTTTGTTGTGTATGAGCCAGGTTTTATGAATTATTTATTTCAGTATAATATAATAATAACGCGTCCAGTGTTACGTTTCAGTCTTGCACAATCAAACACACAATATAAACAAACGCTTTTAGTACAAACAAATGCGAACCAATTTTGTTCTAAAAATGCAACAATTAAATAAAAAAAAGTGCAAACATGTACCATGTGTACATTGTTATTCCGGACACATGGGTGTGTTCTTATATGTGCACTTCCATAATACCAAGGAAGCCAACATCCCTGTTACTCTGCTGATCCACCGGCTTTTGCTGTTTACTGTGGCAGTCTCATATAACGAAAGAACAAGGTTTAAAAATACTAAGCAACACTAAATGCTAACGAATACTCGATAAAAACGTAACAGTCATTAGCAGAAACAATTGTGTTTTATCATGTGCGCCGCTTCGTCTTAAACATTACATAACATACATAAACTGCATGATTTATTTTACGGTCTAAATGTTCATAATGTTGAATCAAAATGGCACAGTGTTCACACATTCATGCTGATTTATTTCAAGCAGAGTTTAGGATGTACGTTATCCACATTGCAGTTTGTAAAAGTATGTCGGACATTCTCTACAGATAGTTACAACTCGCCCAAATGTACATGTTAACAATGTCAACTATTATACAACTATACAAATACTCCAAATTCACTTATAGCGTTATCGAATTAAACAGGTGATAAATCCAGTATTTCTTGCAAAATACACACATCAACGCGTTCCAAGCGAAACGATAATGATGTATTCAAGAGAACAGTTATCGAAATGACTGATACAAACCGTCGGAAACTTTACGGAGGTTTAATCGTATTGTATTTTTAAACACAACACACTTTATTGAAGGATAACATTTTGGGCAGTTATCCATTCAAATGATAGTATGCATTTCCATAGTCGTTGATATGTTTAGACATCGGAACATGGCAATAACTTCTGGAACTATTGTTGAATGACATGCCTGTAACGAGATTTGTGATATATGGAAAAGTATTCCGACATTCGGTTTTTATAAGTATGTAAAACGTAAAAAATCTTATACATGCGTTTATATATATTAATAAACTAAAAAGGCATGATAATAAATTCCGTTAGTGTTGTTTCTAACGTTATGCATTTTTTCTCCACGGAATGAACATCCGTTAACCATGCATGGCTACTGTATACAATTACGTTAATTGTTATTGCAAATGTGTTTGATCGGGTGAAGGTCATTATAGCATACAGAGACATTGTTTTAAAACCTGAATGTTACCTGTTATGCATATTTATTAATTTTGTCTAAAACTCCTCTACCAAAAAAATTCACATATAAACTTTTCAAAAAGAGTTACTTATTGACATTTTATAGACGTGTGTATATATATATATATATATATATATATATATTTTTTTTTTTCATACCACCGCATTGATATCTGCCTGATATAACGTTGTCTGATATATTTTTTCATATCATTGTCAACAGGAAGTTCTTTTATCCGTTATGTGTTAAGGATGCTCATATTACTCGGAATCAACTATAAAATAAGCATGTTTTAGTAAAATCGAATCAGATTTAACAAAACAAACAAGTTGATACCAAGGTGTAATATATTTTGAACACACAATCCAACACAAACAGAAAAAATCTTTCTTTTCAATATTAAGCGCGCGTGCTCATGACGTCATTATTAACACGGACATAAGTCATATTATTTACCGCTAAAACTGCAGTTTTTTAGTGATTTGTTTCATTCTTTAAAATCGGGGACGTAGAGTTATGATAAACAGAAAAAAGGTTACTGCCTGCTCTTCTTTTTGGTAATATATCAGACAAGGCACGAATAAAATCATTTTCTTCGCATTGAAGAACACACACTTGTTAAAGACAAATGTTGTCCACATTGGATTGCATGTCTGTTTTAGAAAGGAAATACATGTTTCATGTTTGGTTAATATTGAATCCTACGGCATTGTCAACGCGAGACCAATACATAGTACGTCTTATTTGAAAAGCACAGCGCTCGAACATGCTACGCTTAATCAATGATCAATCAAGATAGAGTTGCCTCTAGACAATAGTGCTCATTTATGATTTAAATTTATTCTGAAAATAAAAACAATTATTCACAAACTGTTAAATAATATGACACTTGATATAAATGTTCCACTTTCCGGAATGGCATGCGATATGAGAGAAATAAAAGCAGGAACTGATTAAACTGAATGTCCATAATATCGTTCGTCGTTGTTCAAGTATAATCAGCAACTAAAATAATGGCAATATATTTAGACATGTATAATACTTTCAGGTAAATAATGCAATAGTTAGAATACATATTACATGGTTTGCGAAAAACTCCGTTCAGTAAAATAAACCTATATAACCTACGTTATTGGTATCGTTCATGTTAAAAACACGTATACAACAGACATAAAGACACGCTAATATGTATGATAGTTACATTTAAATGAAAAGATTCTAATACATTCAATAACATAATATATATATATATAAATAAATATATATATATATATATATATATATATATATATAAGGAGAAAGATATGCGTGAACAACCAGATACACAGACATATTCCTATTCGAGACTTCGGCGTGTGCGCCTAGCTACGGTGCAGAATGAAGCAGACATACTGTGAAATCCCCATCCCCTCCAAAAAAGATGGTTCATTCACAGTTATATACTCCATACTTTTACCGCAACACATCTTCCAATGTTGGAACAGTTTACATACACAGAAGGGACAGTTACATGAACATGTATTACAAACAGAAAACCATAGTTGTATTTGGGCAGGATCCGATAAGGATTCATAAACTACCCTAACACTATGTTAGAGACACAGCGGAAATACGTTGGATCTAGAAGATCATATATATATATATATATATATATATATATATATATATATATATATATATATATATATATATATATATATATATATATATATATATATATATATATATATATATATATGTATGTATATATATATATATATATATGTATATACACTTGGAGACTTTTTAACGCATCACTTTTCAAACTTGAATATCTCGGTTATGAGTAAAGATATTTATTCAAAATTTTACATACGATCATTTGACTGCACTGTTTGAAAGCTAACCATAGAATCATTCATCCGTCACGATTGGACGCTTTAGCACGTAGGGTAGGTGTGGTTCCATATTTTTGAACGTGCAGATGTGGAAACGCGATTTAATTCTAGTTTTATTTTAATTTTATTATTTTAGGTAGGTTCTTACATAAGGAAAACATAAAATAATTTACAAAACAATATAGCTTGTATGAATATTCAGGAGCGCAATCGCGCACGTTGCATTTTACAGACTACCTTTCCCACTTGCTTAAGCGTCCGATTGTCACAGATGAATGATTTTATCGTTAGCTTGCACATATTGTAGTCAAATGATCACATGTTCAATTTTAAATAAAAACTATTTTCTAATTAATGAGATGTGTAAGTTTTAAAAGTGTTGCGTTAGAAAAATCACCAAGTGTAGTAAAAGGCGATATACATGTTATTTCAATTTTATTTCAATTTCATATTTCTAGGTAAGTAATTACACAAGAAAAACATAGAGGATATTTGTTGGATTCGGTGGATTATCGATTTCACGAGTGGCGCAGCCACGAGTGAAAATATATATTTATATGATCACGAGTGAATTAAAATCGATAATCCACCAAAACCAACAAATTTTCATTTTATTTTATGCTTAATTTCACAGTTTATATACATTGTTAAAGAGTTTAACTAAAGAAATTCGTTGGGAAAATGACGTCATTTCGTCAAAAAAAAATGACGTCATTTAACATAAACAGTGAAAATTATCGATAATTTTCACTGATAAATTTCATTGTTTGAAACAGTGAAATTATCAGTTTTAATTCACAGATATTTCCCTATAAACCACCGGAAAGCATAAAATAAATAACATTAATTAATGAAATACAATATGACTCGTATGAATATTCAGGAGCGAAACGGCACAATCGGCATGTTGCAAGCCGGTCAGTTATTAAGACATGTAAGTTTATGCGTGTTAATTTTCACATTGTTATTATTAAACAGTGTACGAGTTTGCGAATTTGACTTTTGAAGTGACGTTTTCAATTTGTTAAGTTTTATATTTTGTTGTTTTTCAATTTCAATAAAATTTTCAGGAATTATTAGATATGTGTTAAATTATTCTTGGTCTAAATTTTAACACAAGCCGTTCAAAAATAAGGGAGCTATATTGATATGATTAAGAGACGCATTAGAAAAGTATCGACGTGTATATATATAATACAATAAAATGAATGCATTATATACATATATAAGTTTCAGTATCAGTGCATAGATAAATATCTGTCATCAAAACCTCTTTGGTTGTTGATTCGACTTGTCTGATATGGATAAGTTTCAGCGCATCAGAACTCCGGATTGTTTAATGTTAGACGATAAAAATGGTTGATAACTAGGCTAAATTAACGAATGAAGTTAACATATTAATATTTTCAAATAGTATGTCATATATTCAAAACGCAATGAAAATGTAAGATCGAGAGGCTTTCCGTGCCACAACGAAAGCAAAAGTAGACATTTGTTTAAGTAAACTTGATGCAAATTACTATATAGCGTACATTGAACGTAAAAATTTGATCATAAGAATGATATCAATGACAACAGAAATTTGACATATTACGGGAAAGCTATGTTAAAAAGTCATCTAAGTGGCATGTATGCACGATTGTTCCACCACCCTCTTCATCATTCAATCTTCGATAGAATTTGTGATAAGTGTTTGGACCTGCGGAATACTGTGAACCTGTAGCTGAATATATGCTCCAGCTCATGGACCACCTTTTTGTATGCACAAATGTGTTACCGGGTTTTAATTTTAGATATTCTTACCACCTGTTTTGCGAATTCCGATCATCCATTTTTCTTGTTGATGACAGAAAGGCGACCAATATGCTTCTACAAAGTGTATATAGTACACAATCAAGAGGGCATCACGTTTCTATATTGCATTCACTTTTTATTGGTCCATGGTTTATTCAGGATAACTGGTGCACTCTGTAAACATAATACACTATTCCATAGTGCTATTTTGTATTGGGGTGGCTTTCTAGCTTCGCTTAATATTTCAATAAAGCAGAGCGTACACTTTTGATGACTACATACTCGACTAAATGAATGGCTTATATAGTTTGCACAAGAACCCATAGGTTATTGATACCGTCTTTGGATATTAACCACAATTGGCATCAGGCACACTCATATGAATACAAATGAAATCTGTTGAGAATTGATGGCGGCAGGATAACGAATAAATGAATCCCACGTCTATGAATGCCTGATAAGTAACCGCTTGAGAAGCTCATACAATGTCGTTGAACTACGAATTGCTTGGCAGATTTCAAGGAAAATTATATAATTGTATGCTAAACTTGAACATTCAGTTGTTCTTGCTGAACAATTTACAATGATAACAAACTCACACAAATAACAGATGTGCATGAAAGAATATCATAACTAAAGAGAATTACAAACGTCAGATGTAAACGCAAAGTGATATAATGTTATATAAATGTATACGGCTATAATGTAATAATTATACCAAACTAGTTACATTACCTTTAAGAAAATGGCATCAATTCAAAATCTTTACTTAATATGAGAAGATGTGTGTTATGCTGGTTGTAGGACGCACTATCAATATATTGTATTATTCCCTATGGGTGTAGAGTAAAACGAGTAGGGTATAAGAAATGTCAATTTATAAACTCATAGCATGCAATAAAATATGTACTGGCCTTAGCGATTGAGGTTTGCATTATGTTTTTGCTCGTTTATGCCAATCCTACCCAATATGTATAGACATGCATTTAGTCTGATTTCGTTGCAAATAGTAGAATCATTCTAATGTATAATTGTGAAATGCATTATTGTACTTAAAAGAAAGACCGGTTTGCTAAGTTACTCATTATCACGTAGTGTTGTATGTGGTGTTATTCACGCATGATATCGCGATAATTTGATAACAGATGGCACTTCGATACAAGAGAACAACAAATGCCACGCGTAAGAGGTGATTTGTTCAGCTTTGCTAATTAACGTTCAGTTCATTTGTTTTTCATACAAGGAACATTGTTCGGCCGATTAATGGTATAGCACTTTGTATTGCGAAAGAAGAAATTAGCGGAGGAAAAGATGACTATATATACAAAAAAGATAAAAATCGAACGCTAACAGATACAAATGAATTTGATGATCAGTATACAGTTAAAAAAAATAAACATATTTCAAAATGAATCAGAACGTGATATATATTCATAACAAAAGATCAATATATCCATTAATATTACACCAAGTTACATTTAAGTTTACAACGTATTTGCGAAAATTCAAATGTTTCAAAAGTCTGATGCCATATTTTCATGGACACTCAATGACAATGACACTTATATTCATGATTACTCCATTCGACTACCAGATATATCATACGCCATTTTGTTAATCAGAAATGCATATTTCGCTCTGTAATACTGTAATAGTAAGCAGGCTATACAAAAGCTATCCAGTTTCGTTGGGAAGAATTAGTTATCTATAGTTTTTAGTCAGACAGCAGTTGCCTTTTACACAATGCTCCAAAAACCCCGCAACATTTCACTTTTCTGTATGAAGGTGCTGTGCAATAGATGAACCTTTACTTCGGCAAGGTTTTCTTAAAAATGGGCTTAGAGCCTGTAAAAAGAAACAAAATTTGATTACATTTGAAAGAAGAAGAAATCTGTTTCAATTATATATAATTTTACCAGAATCATGTGTCTTTTAAGTAAAATCGTCTGGATGATGCGATTTTTAAGAACTACATAGGATTTTCGCCTCTTAAAGCCCCCTTCTCGCCCTTTACCTAGAGCCCTGCTTGAGAGAGAGAGAGAGAGAGAGAGAGAGGAGAGAGAAGAGAGAGAGAGAGAGAGAGAGAGAGAGCGAGAGAGAGAGAGGGAGAGAGAGCAGAGAGCAGCGCGAGAGAGAGAGAGAGTAGAGAGAGCGAGAGGCAGAGAGCTGAGAGCGCGCGAGAGCAGAGGATGAGAGAGAGAGAGAAAGAGGGAGAGGGAGAGGGAGAGAGAGAGAGAGAGAAAAAGTTGGAGAGAGAGAACGCTCAATGAACAAAATAAAGTACTTTAGTTAGAGGTATTAATGTTTTAAACTTGTTTATTGATGTACAAAAATGGTTCTCATGTAAATATTTTTTGCTTATATATCTAGTAGTATTATTGCACAAAACATAAATTATGAATGTATACTTGCGCGTATTGATTATTTTTATATTGCACTGTATGGCTTCTGTGTTATCATAACTATAAAATTTGTATGCATATTGCAAGTATCAATAAGTGTCGTTAGCGCTAATTTAATACGTATAAACAAACATACATAAACTAATGAAAGCAGTAATATTTAACTTAGATTGTACAGCCATCCCAAACTGTGGGGATAACATCGTCGACAGAATGTGCTGATACGTAGGACTGTCAAGGGAAATGTTTCCGCATAAACACTATGAATGAATGCTTATAATGAATGGTGGTGTAATGCAGAGATTATATCGCTTCAATATATGATTGACTACATTGTCGATAGGCAAATGTTCGTGAATGGGTAATATCCGTCATGCTTATTATCCAGCAGTATTTACATTCATTTGCATATAGAGAGACGACAATAAAGCTATTAAATTACATGCATCAGTATGATATGGAGTAGCATTAATATTGCTGCTTGCATTAACAATTTGATAACAATATATTATTTCGGTCGTAAGCTACGCATTATACCTGTATCTGTATAAACTGTTTTAGACCCGTTTCTAAATCGGACATGATAATTTGCCTCTTTTGCGTACACGTTTCCTTTGTATACCAGGAAATGGATACGTGTATCATTTCATAATTATGTGACAGGAAACATATCCCTCTACTTATTTTGCCCTAGTATACACAGTGTATAACACGATGTTGAAATATATTGCAGGCTAATAACTAGTGCAACGAAAAGCATATCGTTTCTTCTCACGCCATTTTACTTTTTTTCGTATACTAATTTTTATAAAATAACCACTTTGTATTATTCTCACTAAAGTACGCATTATGGGCCGCTGGGTTTTTCATGAATAATTTGTGTTGCATATTCGAGAGTTATGTCATGGATTAGAACAAATATCACTCACTTATTTATTTTTTTAATGTTCAAGTATCGATCAAAATTCCCTAAGAATTAATATGCTAGAAATATTTCCAACAGAAAAAATATACAAAAATAGCGTAATGCGAGACGCGGGATATTGCTTGGGCTAGACTTTTAAAAAGCAACCAATCAATAATAACGATTGTATATTACAACGTAAAACTATGACACCTGGCTTTATTCCGCCATAACATCATCAGGACCCCTACCGCACACAAATATCTCATGTGTGTCTGTGTTTGTTTTTATATCTAACAATTCGTTATAGCACATCGATAAGACATTTTGTACTTGTTCTGGGATTCAATTGCGGCGTTACGATACATAAACGCTGTTAGTTTAAACAGCCATACGCCGCTCACACAAAGATAGGTTGAAAACTGTTGAATGTATACTCTGAAAACTGTTGAATGTATACTCTCACTACCTTCGCGTTAACTTTGATATTACTTTGTATTTGAATCTAAATTAAGGTCCAACTATAATGTTTTCAAACGTTCATAACGACCTGACAAAAATAGTAAAGCTAGTAATGTGATACGCAATCAGGAGCTTATGAATCGGCTTACTGCGGAATCATAGTTTTAAGCCGCATGACATCAACTTAGGTAACTTTGTCGAGTGATAAGCATGCTTTCAAAATAGCTATGTTCGATTCGAGGCCTATGAGTAGATTCGAGTGAATGAGCTTGCCAGGAGATTTGCCTCTGACGACTAAGATTGATCATGCATCAATTGTAGACGTGTATACGAATTAATACCATATCGACTAATACGCCACGGATACCCCTTATGAAAGGCATTAAGTATGTCATGTGTACTTATGGTGGTGTCAATTGAATATCATCACGTCTTTATCTGGGCTATTTAATGTTAATGTTCACTGTAAAGTGGAATGACAATTTCCAAAAATAAATGAAGCACATTCTAAAACGACTGCGTACATTATATCTACTCAGAGTATGTGTAAAGTCGGTTAAAGTTTGTTGTCCATACATTTTTCTTAAATCCAAACGTTTGTTGTCATTTGAACAGTTTAACTGATGACCACTTTAATGCTTTTCGTACAGCATTTACTGGTTTGACTAGTTTCAGTAAAAACCAAGACAAGGTTAAAACACAGAGTTTAAACACTCAATGGGAAAATAAACCGTAAACAAAAATTGCTCTGATTCATTGCATTACTCAGTCTCCTGTTAAACTGATCGCCATTGTGAGCGACTTTCAATTAAGCCGCGACTATGAGCATGCAAATTTAGAGAAAACAGTGAATTGTTTAGAAAGCTCGATAAATACAGTGGATGAAATGTTAATTAAGCAAAGTAGCGACTTTTGAATGTGTGGTACGTATTGATAGTGGGCTTCTAAAACTGTATTTGAATTCATAGACATGGAAGTGGCATTGCAGTGACAATGTAATTTATAAATATCCAATCATTCATCATCCTGTTTTATTATCATCGATATCATTTCTGTGAAACACTGCTATATGTATACTTCTAGTGTTTTGTCGCGATATTCTGTGTTTCACAAATGTTTCTGTAAACGCAACTGTTGGACTTATACTTGAATACGGGGACAATGAATAGATGTGCATACTGCTTATTTTAATGACGTGTATCATAATATATCACATATAATTATGTAATCAAACCAATTTATTTAGATAGATTGCACCAGAAGTCTGAGGTTTTCAGACAAACATGACTTGGATGTCTTGGTAGAACAATTGCGAATTGTTTGTATCTCCAGGAAAGCTCTTTAGAACTCGCCGTCAATGCCAGTGGGTAA
This sequence comes from Dreissena polymorpha, assembly GCF_020536995.1. Taxonomy (NCBI): domain Eukaryota; kingdom Metazoa; phylum Mollusca; class Bivalvia; order Myida; family Dreissenidae; genus Dreissena; species Dreissena polymorpha. The sequence goes on from NC_068363.1 coordinate 33,335,137, forward strand.
AACGTGAGACTGGCTCTTAGTTAGACGGAAACCATACCAAATATACCAGACCAACATTTATATTCCATATATACAGTGTTTATATATTTCCTATTATCTCAAGCCTCTTAAGCCAGTACAAAAACTGTCTGTATAGTATGAACGCTGAATATTGTCTTTGTGCGAATTTTTTTCTTAACTAAACTTATATTAATTGCATCACATCGCGAAATGTGTAAACAATGTTCATTTATTTGGAAAGGTAATCTATGATATGGTAATCTAATATGGAAAAAGTGAATATTTTACATAATAAGTCAAAGTGCACAACAATTTAAATTTGTCGCTTACAGCATTTTCAAAATAGGCTGATAACTTTTTGGTAGGTAAAGTAGTAATAAAAGACCAGATGGCGACTATTATACTCATATACTCGAGACCTATATTGTGGAGGATTCCGGAGATAGTCGACTTTTCACGATTGCCGAATTAATCTAATAACTGGTCAAACAAAAGTAATAAAACATTGTTTTGTGTACTTGCCGAGAGTGTGAGTTATTAAACAATCGCCGAAAACGTTCAATCGTTTTGGGATTTGTTGGGCGCCTATTGGGTATTTTAGTCTGTTTGCTCGAATTGAAAAGTACAGTCTACAAGTGCTTGATAAAAATCGCCGATAATGCGCTTTATTTTTTTCCGTCTAAATAAATCAGCCTGGAGAAGTAGAATGAGCATCACTGCTGTATTCAAGAAAGTTTTTGCATGTTGAGTTTAAACAAAATTGCTTCATTGGGTGCCAATTCAGTTTGTATTTAACGCACAGTATATTACTTATTCATATATATTTAAATAATAATAGTTTTTCTTTAAATTTAAATGTGTCAAGATAAAGACTTTCAAGTAACGAATATTTTGGGCATAATCGTATAAAAATCGAATTTTAACCAACGCAATAATCCAAATACTTTATACTTTCTCATGCATTATAAGTTTAACGACCATCATTCCCTGGCCTCGGGTATAATACATCACTACGTGTAAGATATTCCGGGTTTTTATCATACATTGTTTATGTACGTAATAAAAGAGTCGTAACACCTGTTAATTCCTTACATCGATACATGCCAGTTGCACATGTCATATTTGTGTTCCTCTAAACTCGTCCAATCGGTATTTGCACACATTGTGCCATCGAGTGTTTAAACGTTTATTAACCTATTCTCTGGAGTAGATGGACAGAACACCGCAAACAGTCGAAAAAAGAGTACACAAACCTTATTGTTGTCGCGAGTCCGCGAGTCCGTATGGCTTCGCTTTAATCTTGTATTTTACGAGAATTCGAAAGCGTTTGCTTTAAAAATTAATCAACAACAATAAATCTACATGAAAACTTTGTGGACTTGTGTTAATTATTTTGCTCCGCTGACTATGTGACAGGACAAAGTTATCTTTATAACGACAAGTATATATTTTGCAAAATCATCATGTAATCCAAGACCTTTTATTATTTTTATAGTCACGCGCGTCTCCACAAAGGTAGCGTTTTTCCTCTATATACAAGGTTTTAAGGCGAAGAGACGTAACCATATTGGACGCACTGGCGCACTGGCGTCAATAGTGCACCGATCGACAACACAAACGCTGCAGGTGCTGGGGTTACTGGAAGTTGTTTAAAGAAAAACACATCATTTCGCTACGTGGAAAATGGTATGTAGCAATTACAACAGTTTACGCTAATAATTCAACAATGATGATTTTATTTTAAGCAAAGTCATGGTGAAAATATGCACCGACGGTGACAAAACTTTTTACCACGAAATGACCCTGATTTCCGCTTCACGAACACCCACCTCCTTTTGCCGCTTTTCGCTCTAATATTATATACTACACGGCGCGAGAATATGCGTGACAACGTACTCTCTATATTGTCAGCATGCGCTGGGTCGCAAGGCTCCCCATGGAATTGTTATTGTTATAAGTTGGTGCTAAATGGTTTCGTTCAACCAATCATGGTAAATGTATGAATGGATATGCATGTTTGTAAAAAATAGAGTCAGTGGGCATGAATTAAATTGTAATTGTGTTTACTGAGTTAAATTTAATAAAAAAGTAATAACGAAACAAAATATATGATATAACCAGGCAGCAGCATAAATAACTTATATGTATCAATAGAACTGTCATTGAAATTGAAATAAAAGATTTAGGACAAAAAAAACGTAAAAGATATGCGTAATGCATTGTAATACGATGTAACGTTACAATAAGGTCGTAATGGCGCTCAATCCAGCATTAATTTGGCCAACGAACATAATATGTTGTAGCAAGAAATGTTTGACGTTGTATACAAATATCGAAATAGCAATGACAGTAATAATCGCAAATGTTGACATAACACCGTGATACATATTTGTATAACAACTCATTTTACGAAATATATATCACATTCAGCTGAAACGAACACAAGACGTTATAGCTTCGTGAACATTGTTCAGTCTCTTGATTCATCGGTTGTTCTGTTATATGATAACATCACTTATAACAATTCCAAACACTAAATGGCACAAATGCTTCAAGGCTAGCATTATTGTGTATGTTAAATCAAACGTGTAGCTAAATTATAATTTAAGGAAACCGGAAATCGGTGTATTATTACTTAGAATATTGTTCACTGTAGTGTACGGTGTTGCACATTTAGTCGTTCTTTTCTTTACTTTTTTTGTCCAAAACAAGGTTTTAAAATAAATGTTTAAATCGTACAGTTAAGACATTTTAAACTCATTCAATAATGCGCTGTTTGATTTAAATACAAAACCACCCGTCTATATTGATCAATGAATACTTTACACTCAAAACCAGAATTCAATCAAACAATCACCGTACCATTCGTCTATGCAAATACTTAGAAAATAACACACGGCAGAGCTGGGCCGGACGTCTATAATCGGCCCGCCATAAGGAAGGGGTCGATTAAGACGTCCGGCTCAGCTCCGCCGTGTGTTATCGTTTACATTACATATCGCACTATTTTGTTCCATCGCTATGTTTACAGAACTAGCGTTCCTTACTTATATTTTCATGTAATTGCTAACAAAAAATTTATGACGTATTTTATGTGATGTAATTTCCAAAGCGTGTTTCGGATTGTTTATTGTCATTCATAATTGCAAGCTTCGATAGGAATAAAATTTTGTAATCGCTTCGACAATTCATCGATTGTGCTAATCTTTGTTTTGTGGACAGTGCTTAGCATTCGACACAATTGTTTTACTCAGTTCAATATTAAATTAATCTTTTTTTATACAATATAAGACATACAATGAATAGATGTATATGATCATACAACAAAGCGATTTCATGTAACAGCAATAATGTTCAGACAGGCTATACAATATATGCTAATATATATACTTTTTTGACCTTGTGGTTTCCTTAAGATTAAAAAAGGGTTAATATGTTGTTTTTTTGTTTGTTTTTTTGTGATAGGTGTTTAAAAAAAAAGAAAAACAAAACAACAACAGAAGAATAGTTATGAATAGTGATGAGTTGCATAAAGTGGGTAGAAAGCATACTAGACTTGTTTATGCAAGTTAAATGTGTTTCCATTTTTTTCAAATATATGAAGTTTATCATTGTTTAGGGCTATTTCTTTTTCTAGTTGAATCTTCAGTTTTAAATAATTGATAAATCAGTTCATTGTAGGTAATTGTTTTTTATGTATTTCATGCTAAATATAAAATATTTCATTAACATAATTATGTAATTCACAGCAATATTAACCTCTTGTATTTTAAAGGTTTTTTCACCTAAACTAATGTCTAAGAGAGATAGTCTAGCATTTAATTATTGTTTCTCTAGAAAGGTTGTCAATTGATTCCAAAGTGATTGAATATGTTTACTCTCCCGGAAAAGGTTTTCTATTGTTTCAATATGTTCACTACACATATCACATAGATTTGTGTTGGATAGGTTGCACTTAAAAAGATATTTATTTGTAGCTCTGATTCTCTGGATGTATTTATATTTAAAATTTATCAGTGTGCTATCAGTAGTTGATTTATATGGCATGACATATATTTGTTTCCAATTAAATTCTTTTTCTCCAAGTAAGTTTTGCCATTTAGTTTGAGCTTTAGAGATTTCGGCAGGGTTTTTAATTTGAAGTATGTAAAATATTGTGTTCGTTTTGTTTTGTTTTACAATTTTGTGTTCCACGAATGTTTTTTTAGTACATGGTGTGTTATTTGAGTTGGTACCAGCTTTAATATGTATGGGTATACTTTTGATCAATGTGTAGTACATTCGGAAATTACTTGTTGGTATTCCGAATATGTAGCAAAAGTTATCATAAGAATAGAAGTCGTTTATTCTGTAGTCGTACAAATATATCTACATAATTTATGTTTCGTTCGAACTTACGTTTATAGAAAAACGGTTTATTGTTAGTAGTTCATGTCTTTATTGTTCCATAGAATGATTTTACTGTTTATTTTGGTTTCTAAATTATGAGTAACTTTACACCATGCCGATAGAACATTCGATAGAAATATGTTTTTGGTTGAAATTTCATCTTAGATATTTTTGTCGATATTACATTCAAAAAGTAAGGCGTCACCATATTATTTTTGTTTTAATTCTGTTAGAATAATTTCCATTTACTCGTATTGGTATTATCTTAATATCTTTTTACCCAACTTCATTTTGCGGCAAAAACTGGCTATACGTTGATGGAACATCTTAAAATCTAAGAGTGCACTTTAAAGATGTGTTTCGTATAAACTGGGTCAGACGCTGTCGTAATAAATTAAGCGCATCAAGTATTTTGAAGATGATTGACAGTAGCCGTTATTAAATCAGCAGTTGAACAAATGATCGCACTGTGATATCAATTAAGGAACATTGAAACTCAATTTACGGGAGGTAAAATCTCGTTTCAATCCTTTATTCTATTATTTACGCTTACGTACCACATAATGTTAATCAATATTGAATACCTCGAAAATCAACCAGCTTCACGCATCTGCAATACAATTAATGTCTCTATTGACCATTTAGTTCAGTAGATAACCATTCCACGTTGAGAATCAATGTCTGAACAAAATTAGCTTAAAACAGGAAGATATTACTTATACATAACTTCTAAATACCAAAAAAATAATGAAAATCTTTTTCTTAAGTTAAAGAGATTTATAACATATTGAAATAAATCAACCCGTTCATATATTTTTTTTACATCAACCTTAAATGTTGCTTTAAAATAATTGGAATGGGTATACTAACCGCGAATTAAGGAAACATTGTTTTGTCATGTGATACAAGTGCTAATTAGTCGCAATTATTTATTCTGGTATGTAATCGCCGTATAGTCTGTTAGACCACACACGAACTAGATATAACACATCATTACACAGCAAACACAAGCACATAATTGGCAACGCCTCAGTACATTAAATATATATGTTTAATAAATTCACCATTGGGTTTAAAGTTATGCCTTTTAAGTCCTAACGGGATAAAACCTTTGTTACTCCAGAATTCAAGCGAAACGCTACACGATACAGCGTGCAATAACAGTGGATTATATTTTAAGATATTTAAGTCTCGACCTAACATTTGTTAAAACATTGTTAAAATACAATAAAACAACTGCTTTGTTGTACATTATCAAACATACACATATTATATTATCACATGTATGCTATTCTGAAACGACGATTTTTATATTTTTGGTTAGTTAACACACATGTTTTGTATTACGGTATTATCGTAATGACATATTTCGGACGCTATTTGAACTCGATCAGGCTATTTGTAATGTGAAAAATATGCGTAATGTATTGGTTCAGGCAAATAAACATTCTTCTACTCAATACATTGCCAGACAAAGCGAAACTTAAGCTATGCAAATACATACTTAACTGTTAAGAGTGACGCTAATGATAAAAGTCGCTCCCCATAAAATATCAGATTTTCAAGTAAATAAACTTGATTTGGTTTAATTTAATGAATACAATCGCTTCTGTGTAATAATATCAGGATTTATATAAGACCAAATGGGCCTTGGTCAGCCATCCAACGAGTCATTCATGCGTCTATTTTGTATTTTCGAAATTATCGATAACATGCGTAGGAGAAGATTGCGAACAATATAACTTCCTTTTTAGTTGTTTTGAGTAAAACTTTATTACTGCCATGGTTCAGCCATCGCCATTATTGCAAATGATGTCGTCGACGTATTGTGCTGATACGATCGTGAATGGAAAGGCTTTTGCATAAATACTATGACTGAGTATGAATGGTGGCGTAATGAAGACTCAAAATATGAATGACTGCATCTTTGATATGCTAATGTGCATTCATTCTTACAATCCGGGATGCTCTTTTTCGAACATATTGCCCATTATTTATTGATAAATAAACTGAATTTGCATGCCGTAGGATGCGCGATGAAGGGTGACATTGTTTTGCTCTCATGCCGTATTTACATATAGCGAACAGAACAATGTATATTATTTCAGTTGGAATTAATACAGTTTATTTGTATTTACACTCTAAATTACATTGAAAAATGCATTACATGCAATATCAAAAATACTTTTGTTCAGTGAATTTCTGTACTTTTAGACTGACTGCTATAAAAACGTTTCTTCATCGGATATAATAATTCGCCTGTCAGCGTATACGTTTCACTTACAATAGCAGTTAATGGATGCGTTTATCATTTCAGAATTAAGTTACCTTTTGTTTGCGCTCCCTCGCAAATGAAAGACAAATATCCTTCTTCTATTGTTGTCCCAGCAAACAATGTGAATTACCCAATGTAAAACAAATCGTGTTAACTAGTAAGTTACTAAAACGAACATAAATCGTTTCTTTACACGTCCCTGTACATCATTTTATAGATTCCGTACTTTTGTTTTAGTGCGTTGTCACGCTTTATTTTACTCAATGAAGACAGTACACATTTTTTGGGAGCTTAACAATTCAGGAATTGTGCCATTGATTAGAAAATACAGCAATGAATGTCATGTTGTAAATATTTGTCTATCGATCAAACGATACTAATCAATGTATATGGCACAATATTTTTTAATGGCGACACACACTTTTTTTTTGCTTTGCCTTTATACATTTATGATATAATGATCTACATATGTGGCTGTTTGCTCCAAATAAGATTAAACGATTTCAATTTTGGTTAAAAACTAGTTTGCGTATCTAAATATTGGCAAAATAACGTTGGACATACTGCAATAGTGCTATACGGATTAATATGCAAGATCATTGTTTTAAGAGTATGTATGATGTATATTATTTAACATGAGACGTGGGTATCGATTGCAATCAGAAATATAAAAAGCCAGCGATATATGATAATGATGTGTTATAGCAACGGAGAACTATGGCGCATCACACAGATTTGCCATACCGTCATCATGCAAGTCAATCAAAATCTCATGCGTTTATAAGTTGGTGTTATGATAAAAAACAATTCGTTATAACGCTGGAATATGGTAACAGAGGAAATTTTCGGGGAGTAAATTTTCGTGTTTGCTATATATATGTTGCACTAAAATGCCATAAGTAAACGGGCATATGCTTACGTAAAATGTGGTTAAAATACATGTTGGATGTATGCTCCAATTTTCGACTTTTTTAAGGTCAAGCTCTAATGTGTGTAAAAACATTTATGATGATCTCACTGAAATAGTCAAGCTAGTATGGTGAAACGGAATTAAGGTACAAGTATTTTTTGGAGCTAAAGCATCTTAATGAACCGTCCATTAGTAAGTATTTCGATTTGCGCACTTGAATTAGTGTTTACATAAGTGTAGGTATCAAATCGCAACGGCAATACGCATTACGAGGTTATACTACATAGTGAAGTGATAAACATGCCGAGTTCTGATTATTGAAATTGAAAGACCATTTACCAGATATTATGTAAGCCTTATGCAGATTTTAGTGTTGTGGTTCAAATAATAACTGTATTGGTGTGTGTTTGTTCAACTTACAAGCGCACAAATGTCACAATCTTCCGCAAAAACTACTTTGTGCATGTGTGTTAATTGGAGTTGATTTATGACGGAATTGACTGTTTTGTAATCTTTATTAAATGCGATTTCTGAACGGAAGCCGATATACTTAAAAAAAGAAGTTACATTGACACCGTTTTGGAATAAAATGCGCATGTTTAAACTCAATAGTTCGACATACTAGTGGGTCTGTTTAAGATATATTACAAAACATTCATGTAAACTATACTACATTAAAAGTTGATAAAGTATTTAGTTACTTAAAACTATTTTTACGTGAGTATTTTAAGTCCAAATTTTAATTAACTTCAGTTGAAGGCCATGCATGCTGTCAATCTTCTTAAAGCAACTTAGGTATGAAGGTGACTTAAATTTAATTTAATATAAACAAAGACAAATAAGTGTTTACATTTTTTAATTAATAATAAGACAATTTAACAAATGGAAATGCTGTTCCAAATATTGAATATTATGTATTTCAAATAGGTCATTCATGTGTAACTACGTATAATGTATCAATCAAATTTCAGTTGATTACATAACATCTTATCAAAATTATCGTGTGCAACTTAATTAATTTTGAGTAATATTTATTGTGTAAATAAATAAACATATATTATGGAATGACTTGGAACGTTGCTGTTTTAAATTCGCGTCTATTTTTATAAATCCCCTATCATGTATTCATTTGATTCTTTAAACAAACATTAATTGAATTACATTTGTGATATGGCATATGCAGTGCGTGAATAATACCATGAACGAAATGCGAGCTCTTGACTAAAATGAACAATGCACAACTTCAAGGAAGTATTTCTTGGCGCTACCATAATTACTATGTTTAACCTAGTTATATATCAACGAACTTTCGCATTTTAAAATAACGTATGCAATAAAGAAAACACTCTATGTTTTTGTATTTTCGATCATCGTCAAATAAATTAAAATATGTGTTTATTAAAAAAAGATTCGAATCTTGCGGACCTATGCAATTACGTACTAACTGTCAAAATTAAACATACTTTTATTGTAACTGTACGGTAAATCAATGCAAATGAAAGAACTCACAGGCATATGTTTAACAATTGTACAATAGAAGACTGTTGTCATAGAGACCAGTCATTGTAAATATATTACCTTCATCAGTGTGTATCTGTAAATAAACAAATACACCATTGTTTGAACACTTTCATCGATAGTTGAGTGGTTGAATGTTATCGGGGTCTGAACAACGCAGGAAACACGAACATGAATAGTATATAAGGCAATTTAGATTATTTTACTTAACGTCTACTTCAAGGCGTACACAGCACATTAATTGCATTATCAGTTTATAATTGTACAGTCATCAACCGTTTTAGTGGGTGCTGACTTGTGAAACCTCACAACATGCAACCATTACGACACAGGCGTAATTTAGTTAGGTCGATTTCGTTTTCTTGGTATATTTCCTCCATATATTTATAAGAGGATCTTTTTGTGCAGTCAACTTCTGTCTCGTAGTTTTGAGTTGAATACATCTTCTATCTTCGATGTTTTCTGTAGTTCTCCAGCCTGACGGCCATGTGTCATACTGCCTTATCCAATTTAACTAATCTAAATTTAAATTATACACTTATCGATGTGTTAGCAATCATTTACTCAACATTACTTGTATGAGATGTATGAGTTTGAACATTACTTGTATGTTTAAACTCATGTCATCCAAGAAAAACGCAAAGTAGCTCCACAATATTATTATATATTGTGAGAGATAGGTAAATGAAACATCATATAGGTATTGTTTTTTGTGTTCGTTTATTTGAATTCTTCGACGCATGCAACACTAAGTAGTCGTGTCAGAAATACCACAGCTGAAGTCGAAATTCAACTTATTAATGGCAGACGGAATTCAATAAAACAATATGAAAATGAATTGAATATTTGCCTAAATTATAATTATAACATAAGATATATAAGTATGGTTCAGTCATACGTTTCTATTTACCATGTAATCAGTATACGATTTTGTTCGTGTACTCTATCTCGCTTGTGTCCATACATACATTTTTATGAATATGGACACCTTGACGTAATTTAAAAACAGCCGTTGTACCGTTTCTAAACGAAACACTTAATAATGAATGGTTTTAATATGAACAGAAACTGGTCTTTCAGCTGAAGTATATTGTTTTACATTTTTATTTACATTTTTACTTTAATTTTAATAGCCGTAATATATCATATTATTTTATAGTACTAAAAGGGGCACACCAATATATGGGTAGTCTGATAAATAGGTTGCTCCCCAAAACAGTATCAGGATAGTGTTCTCGAACCCTCCATTACATGATGGCAGTTATAGAAAAGCTGTAAACATATGGCTAAAAATAAAAATATTTAGGACAAAACGCTTTCAAAGTTTTGAATATTTGTGTCGCAACCTGTAACTTCGGGTACACATAACTTACAGAGCACACCTATGACAGTTGTACATACATCATTATCTGACACTTGTTCACAGCCAAAATAAAAATAGCCAAAGTTAACATACAATAGTCATTTTGATCCTTTATGTTATTTGGATCAGTAACTGTAACTTGGCATTAACAGGTGAATACTGAGTTAGTGCCGAAAAAACATGTTTATGTTCTTGGATGACTTGAAGTAGATATCAGTATTACCTTGTGGTATTAAAAACAAATTAGTGTTGTTTTTACATGATTTTGATTCAAGCAGCATTAATGATTTACAGTTGGTATCGCCATTTGTGCTTGTTTCTTTTAAAAATGAACCTTTTTTTCAAAGGAGCTAGTTCATATACAATAACGAGTATCGAGAATTTAAATTGTTTTACAGTTTGTGCAATCATACCTTCAATTTGTCTAAGTATGTTTGGAAAGTGTCTAAATGCAATCACTTTTTAACATTGTGTACTATTGATTATCTGAAACAGTAACCCCAGCAAAAGTTGTAATGCAATATAAAGTAAATTTCTGTTGAAAGTGTGTTTTTTTACGTTTATATGTTTTACAAAGAGGCCATGATTTACCAAAAGACCTGAGCAAAGATATAGCCAATTACAGAACATACTAGTCTAAAGTGCTTTATAATATTTACCTAGTGTATTTATTATGGTAAATAAGAGTAAACTCATATTTTCAATATTTATGTTCAAATATGGAGTAAAAAGTAAAATATAAGATATAATAAAGTAGAAGTACGTATTAATGGGATTTAACTGTGTAAGCAACCGTGATTTGTTGACTGATTAACACAATCATTGTTTTGACAGATGGAACGTGGTCAAGTTTACATAGTTCAAAATATGATGCTAAAGGAAAACACATTGTTTAAAATAAATAAAGGTAATGTTCACAACCAAGATATCTTCTTGTGTAATATGTCGCATGACACAATAACAAAAATTGCAAAATACATATTAACCCGTACAATCGATGCACATTGTATAAACGTGATTTTGTTAACTATTAAACGTGTTGAGCATGTTTTAAATATTAATTTAATCAAGAAATATTTTGGCTACTTATTTTATTAATGGCACATCATCAAATGGTTGGTTCGTGGTAAATAAATAACAAATATACGAAATAGCATCCCTCGATAAAACAACAATACATGATGTGAACTGAATTCGCAGAAAAAAACATGACACTGCAAATTATTCGGCATTCAATCAAGGTTAATGAGCTGTATAATTTACTATATGTCTGCACGACTTCCAGAGCAACATGTCGATGCATCTGGAGAGGTTTCGAAATTTAAGAACACACCATTAGGGATTTAATAAAGTTTAACTCCTGCTTGTACAGCTACAACTTCACTTGTGTTTTGAAACAAAGTTTTTGTGAAGTAATTATGAAATATTATCATGTGAGTATATCCTTTAACCGGCAGCACATGTTTTAAACAAAAGTTAAATTCTATGATCATGCTGGTGTAAGGCAAACACATAAAAAGGTTTGTGTTTTGGATCTAAAACAAAGGGGTCGTTATGAAGTGTATGCGTCTTTCTCAAATATGTATATTTTAACGAATTTGCGTTGCAGTAAAGCGACAATTAATCACGGTAATTAATGTTACGGTGCTGTATGCAAGTTATCAATCTCGGTCAATGTAATCAGTTCGTTTGCTTTTGCACTATCACAATCTCGAACTTGACAAAACTATTTGTTCGAGGACGAGAGTTGGACTAAAAAAAGTACTGCCATTTGAAGTCACAGCGAGCAAATGTCTAAGTAAGATACGTTTTCATTCAACTGTTTTATGCACAAACAGATCATTCATCTAATTGTGTAGGAGTTTGATCTTTTTCGCAGAAGATCGCAATGCATAAAGGAGAGGTCGTATCCACTTGCACTATTTCACGGGTTATATTGCACAACAGCGACAATGTTCCACCATTCTTGGACACAGGTTACCTGCATGTTATATCGAACGTGCAGCGTATGTAATGGTCTGTTAATTCATATATTACTAAGCTTGTACAATAGCACCTGTCAATTCAGACCTAAATCCTTACAACATAAATATTTGTTTAAGGCAGTCAATTCAGACCCGTATGCTTACAACCTAATTATTTGTTTAAGTAATAAGCCATTGAATTAATGTACACACTTTTTATCTGATTTTTAGAATACTTTTATTTAAAGTTTTCGTCATAAGGAGTATTTTGTAATTGTAACAAACGTAAAATGGTAAAATAGCTGAGATTCTTTTCTATATACTCAACACATACCAAAATACCACTTCTTCGAATTTAGAATTGTTTAGAACGTGCAAATTAGTCACCATAATAATGATGTGTGTTAATTGTACAGCTAGACACCTAAGTGGAAATGTATATATTACCAACACCGGCGAAGATAAATTACCACACCCTAAACTACTTCAATATAATGAATTCAACCATATTTTGAAATAAACACTGACCGTTTCATTTAAGATAACAGGGAGGAAACAAATATTTATAAACAAATAATAATAAAATAACCTCATATTAAAACTTATAACATTTACAGCACAACAATTCCATTTGGAGCATGTATTGACAATATTATTGACATATGTAATAGATTGGTGATACAATCTGTTCCATATATCAAGGTATTTGTTTGCTGGCGAATCGACGCCCAGAATAATTATTGCGATAAAATAAAACACATTCCACTTTTCAAATTAAAAATTATCTGGTTAGAATGTTGTATTAATGGTATCATTAAGGATAATAATTTAATAATTTAAAAAATATTTCATCGATACCCACCCTCATTGGGAATCGAACTGACATTCATTTGTCAACGTCCCATCCCCCTGAATGTTTCATCGAGGATGAATTTCCTTATAATAAAACAGTATTTTAGTGTTTATGAATACAAAACGGGTGTGTTAAGTAACCGGTTTAGGCATTCTTTATTTACTTTAATATAAGTGTTTGCCATCTAAGTCCGTGAGTAACAAATCATATTCGTTTTGAGATGGTTTATGCTTCATAATTTGCATAACAGATTGAAGCAGATACTGAATTGTTAATATATAACAGTTATATGCTCTATGTTAAATACATATGGTCATCGCATGTAACCTGTGAGTGACATTTAAGTCTGTTCAGTATAGGACGAACTGTAACAAGTGGGGGACTATTTACAATCTCCGTGTTTCAGTTGAATGGCATGGTCACAGAGCACTTAATGATTAACAATCTGTTTAATGTTGGCCGATTTCTGTCATACTGCTCGGTTGTGTTGAGCAATTTTAAAAAGGTCGACCGCACCTTTTCATGAAATAACGGGCTTTTCTTTAATGCATTCAAAATGAATTGTCGATGAGTGCATAACAAACAGTTTTAATGACAAGTTTATTTCAGTTAGAGGTATATAGTTTGAACATGTTAGCAGGTACTCAGCGGTTCATGTAAGCGAGTTGTACAATTTTAATATCAACGTTTGTTTCCTTATTCTTTAACAACTTATATTACTGAAAACTATGAATATTACATACAATTAATAAACCACTTAACAGCGTATTATTTATCACATGGTGTTTAATTCGGTGAAAGTAAAACGGCACGGTTTATTCAAATACCGACTCGTGTATAGGTATTGGCTGTGGACTCAAAAAGGTGCAGGTTAAATTATATTAAGGAATTGTATGTTTATGGAGACTAATTTAAATGCAGTGCCGATATATAGAAAGTTTCAATTCTCTTATAATTAAAAAGCCATTTAACTCTTGTCTATGCCTTCGTTGATTATTTCCTTTATCCAGTGCAATAATTGAAAACATCTCATTTGGACTGCTTTGAACGATACACGTTTGTTTGCGTTTATGGAGTTTCTGGGCTTTTATGTTACAAATTTGTCTGAGATTGTGACAAATTAAGAAACATAAATCTGGGAAAATCCAACCTTGCTACGACCTCAACCATTATATATTTCATCAGTATTTGAGAACCACACTTTGCTTTCGCGCCTGACGGGATATTGTATCGTTTCAGAAAAGAGTATTTACGTTGTGATATATACCTTGCACTTTAAATACATGTTTGTCTATTATATTGGTTTATTTAATTTATATTTAGAATCTAAACTAATTCTACTGGGATTCTACCCCAATGGCTGTAGCATAATATTGGTTATTTTATTTTTTAATTCGTGTGTACTTTTTTGAACCGCTGGTTTTAATTGTATCTTTAACATTAAAGTAATAAATACATTACAAGATATAACCAAATACAACAAATTAATTTACATACTTTCCGATAGTTAGATACACCCCTATTTATTAGCTTTTTTAATGTAAATTTTAATTAGTTAATTTCGAACTAATCTCTCCTACCTCAACACCGCTCTAACTGCTACCAACGTATGTTAATTATCGTTACAGCTAATGCTATCTTGATATATTATAACTGTTCTATGCTTTATCAAGAGCCTTTAATGAAATTGTCCAACAGGCATTCTTTTACTGATGGGGTGATGCATCCAAGCTCGATGTTTTTCTTAACATTTACCTTATATAAAACTTCTTAAATTTGTCAGACTGATAATTTGAATATTCTTAAACTATGTAAATACCACATATGTACATCTTCCATGAAATACAAATGTAACGGAAGTATTGATATTAACGATACAAATAACGCTGTCGTTGCAAAGAGATGACATAGGGTTTCGATCATGATAAAGGTCATCAAATCAATAAGTGTCTAGACATCGAAAGGCCTTAAAAATACTCTTCAAATTATGCTTGAAAATACTTGTGGAAGCCATGCCGATAATTCAAGTACGACTAGACATTTTGAAGTTGCGCTATCGTTATGTTTGTTGGAAGGTCATCCATGAGAAAATGTGCGTAATCTTTGCCTACGTTTATCAGGTATGTTACGTAAGTATAAGATTAATCATTCAACTGAATACTGATTTAAGTATAAAACAATATTTATGTCGGTTGTATTAAAAGTGGCAGAAATGAATATGTCGCACGTTATAACTTGTGGAAATGAAAGTGAGACCTCGAACATAAATACCGGACGCTACAATATACATTCTATAAAAAGCATTTGAAGCTGAAACACGTTAGCAATGAACCAATTGAGCCAGCAAATTGGCTTTTGCCAGTTATTATGATGTACATGTTATATTTCTTCACAGTTTTAGTATGCTCAGTTTTAAATCGCGGCTAAAACAGTTTTACCCACGAACAAAATAAGAAAGGCAAACATATAACAACGCTTGTATATAAGAGGATAACATGCTTTTCAATTTGATGTTTGTTTGTCAACAAATCGCCCAATTTGTTTAATGTCATTCGATACATTTTGTTAGACATATTATACGCACAACACTCTGAGCGGCATCCGTCGTGACAAATCGCTATACTACCAGCCAATTGTGCAGTTAAATGCAGATTAAAAATACCAAAGCACTCAACTACAATAAAGCTAGTAGCGAGTTTGGCCTCTCGTATTGAAATTTAACATACACGGTGATGTATTGAAAACCCATCAGTAGTTATATACTTGACCAATTTACATATTACGGCCTTTTTCCAACACCACGATATCCAACGTGTCCAACCATTATAGTTAATTCAAACCATGAAACAAACGAAACATGCTAAATGATACAGATGTGGTGCCTATCAAGACACACATTCAACATACTAATCAGACGGAAAATGACGGCAAGAATCCCAAACAGAGTTGACCTTGTGTTGATGTCAGCCATGATATTCAAACGTACGCTGCAAAAAGGATACTTACATGACTTTGAATTTAGTTCACGTGATTTATAAACAAACCTAAATTATACATTAATTTAACATTAAACTGCGTGCGATATATCGTGTTTTGCTAGGGTCAACGGTACTTTTATGGCCAATTATCGTTATTGCTTTATACGAAGATTTAATGGCGATTCTTTCATCATATTGAACGTTTATATCCTCATTATGGTTATGCAAAAATTACCTTATATGGCTTTAACGAAACTTGTTTGAAACTATCTCAGTTCCAAAAATTACAATTCTACGATATAGTTTAAGATACCACGTGAAATACGGTTGTCCTTCATCATAAATATCCCGTCGCGAAACGGGAGGATGTTAACGAATTCCTCCGCCTATCAGGAAGCAGGAAGGCACGCAGGCAGTTCATAGGACGGCAGTCAGGCTGACTACAAGGCATTCGTATAGGCCGATAGTTGTTGTTATACCTTTCCGATCCATTTCCTCTTAACACTTTGACTAAGGTTTGTACATGGCTCGAATGTTCACTTCATTCCGTCATACTTAAAGGTCAATATGTAAGTTTATTTTTTCTTATTCGGTCCATTTTTCAGATAGAGTTACGATGATTTTAATGACCCTTTGCTCATATCATCTATGAGATGTGTAGAGGCCATGATTTAGTCATGTTGGAGCAAGGTCCATGTGATAAAGTAATTAATTTAAAAGTAAAAGAGCTTGAGACTATAAGTTAGAGTCGCTCAATATCTCCTAAAACGTTTTATAT
This sequence comes from Dreissena polymorpha, assembly GCF_020536995.1. Lineage (NCBI taxonomy): Eukaryota > Metazoa > Mollusca > Bivalvia > Myida > Dreissenidae > Dreissena > Dreissena polymorpha. Next base: position 33,352,165 of record NC_068363.1, read on the forward strand.
ATTTTCATCAAACAAGAATAATTTATTAAGATCATAGAGTATTAACAACAAAAGTCTTTAATGAGTCCAACTGAGCAAAGGTAAAGGTCACGTTCGAAGGTTGATAGTTCGAACCTCCATTTTTGTGGCAGATCATGGCCAAATGAATCCTTTGAAGTATGTTCATGAATGTTTTAAAAAGTGTAAACAGAAGGTATACATCCAACATAATGGCTCGAAGTCATGGTTATCTACAGAAGGTAAAACATCCCGATGGGATATTGGAGGATGCCTATTGTAACTATTTAAGGGCGTATTTGGTGTATGACTATGATGTTCAACATATAAACAAAATCAACAAAACGTGAAACTAGGGGTGGTTAGTATCATTTGAAATTCCAAATATATTTATTCCAACATATCATTCGCTATGATGATGCATTGCTACCTCTGCCTTTGAAACTCTAATTAAACATGCGTGTTGTTTTGATTTATTACCATGTTTGCCTCTTCATTGTAAAACCCCATATGCACATACATGTTAATCACGAACACCAACATCTCGTTCTTCTATATCCATAAATATAAAAAAATACAAACTCAAGTAAGTTTTACTTTGATGTTGACTTTAATTGTTATGGAAGCGATGTATCTCCTTGAACTGGCCATCAATTGTGCCTTTTTATTAAGAACTCATATTGTTTATATAACGTCCTGTTTAAAACGTGCTGTCCATAAACGTCATAATGGGCCTCTTGTAGGAATGTTATTACAGTAAGAAAAATGGACAAACTTTACACGAAAATATTTTCATATTATCAAATCGTTTGAAAAAGTTTTAGGTATAACGCTTTGTTCTCTTCAAAAGATCATAGTTCTCTCTTTTGACATCGGATACAAACGATATTGATGCATATTCCTGACAGTTCCCTTTATTACGGGGGCCCCCTTCCCTCTGGTCCTTTTATTGAAAATCCTACTTGATACTGCAACTACAAAGAAAACTTGCATTTGTGCACATTTGACAGTTGCATTATATATATATATATATATATATATACAGCAAAACAAGTAAAACCATGTATAACTATTTTATTAAATGAAGTTAACACACGTGTTACATGTAAGCGATTCAAGCCAAAAAGTCTTTTCTGCGACACTTCAGATTACCAGTGTCACCGATCAGCTGTGTTAATTCTAGTTCTCGGAGGAATTGACGTTCAATAGACAGTATTACAATGCCGCCATTCCTGACTCACAGTGATCCTCAGGCGTGATAATGTTGTAAAATGACCTCTCACCTTGAAAGTTATTTACTGCCATTGTTGTCTTGAGTTAACATCCATCTAAATTCATCAGTTCACTCATGTATGTGATGGTTCTGTCTCGGTCCGCTTCTAAGATGGCTTTGAACTGAACGAACTCGTCAACAAACGACGCATCAGTGTCATCTAGATAATACTCCACTAGACGCGTTGCATATTTCCGTAGATCATCCAAGGTGAGAACCTCAAACTCTGTCATGAAACCAGTTTGTGAAGATCAGAATATGCGCCGCTTGCGAATGTCAACAGTGAGACAAACAACTATGTTGTAGAATGTGTTAATTCGAAAATTGTCGCGTGCACGTAGCTCCGAATTCGCATCTGGTGTCGAACTCTCGTCACGAAATAGTTTACGCCGTTTCTTATAATTATTTGCATTCCTATATTTGTTGATCGCAACAGACGATTCGGCCTTTTCGTCAATTTTGTCAAACATGTCAATTGTTTTGATGACCATACCGGTATATTATTAGAGAAACTAATGGTTCTAAAAAGATATACAATACAAAAAGAAAATTGACAGCATAGTAAATCAAGGCGAATAAAACGGTTATAACTGGGTATACATCGGGAAACTGGTAAAATCACACAGAAATGTTCTACTGCAAGCCCGATAGAGTCGTAAAATTGCGTAATAAAAACGATCATTCATTAGGAAACTGGCCTGTCGTTGGGGGCCCCTCACAAGTCGAGAGCCTAAGGCGTCAGCTTTGTTAGCCTAGTGTTTAATTCGGCCATGGTATTAATGCCCATATGCTTTTTTTAATATCGCGCATGATGATGAGTTAATTTAATCGCTTAATCAACCTTTCTTTAACTTCCTCAATTAAACAGAGGAGCAAAATGCATAAGATATTATGAGCGTGTTATAAGTAATCACTAAGGACTATTGTTAAGGCATACGGAATCAACCAGGACTACTTTAAAACGCATGACGCACACAGTGGGCTTTAGATGGTTATCGTATTGAATCAGTATAGTGAACTTGAGTCCTGGTTAACGTACCCAAACGATTGTTTTGTATTTCTTGTTTTTTAATGAAACGCCGGTAATTTAAAATGCCGGTTTAAGCCCTGTATGAGTTGTATTATGATATAATTAACTTGCTTTTCTTCAGTATGCAGACATGCCATGATTCGTTTTATGGCGCAATACATGCGTCGCATGTGAAAGGTCTGTGTGGGCGCTTCTCTGATGGTTATAACATAGTTATGCAATATTATTGACTTTACGTGAATTATTTCATAAATCAAACTTAAAAGCACGTAAAGGTATATCCTTAACCATATTAGTTAAAGAAGGCTTTCGTTAAATTAAATCTCCGCTATAGAATTGTTATATAAACGTTTTTTTTAAGGAAATTGACATTCTTCCAAAGTACTAAGAAACTCTGAGGCGATATAGCCTTCTTATGTGATGTTCTAAATGCGCTATAGAAGTAATTTAATACTAATGGCGTGTTATGCGTCAGTGCTTATGTGAAAATTAATTAATGTACCGTGTATATCTTCAGTTTTCACTTACAGCTCATACATCATTTTATTGTGGATATTTTGTCTAATTGGTGCTAAAAGGTACCATATGCTGTTAAATTTCAATAGAACCTTTTTGCACAATGGGGACGATATTATAATTGCCGTTCCCGTAAATAAGTAGATGTTATAAAACTAATTAAATATCTACAAACGCCTCATATGGCAATGCTAAGAAAACAATTTAAGTTTTAGCGTTTACATAAAAAACGATTCAGTTTAAACGACTTTACTTTTAAGAAAGACATATTGAACTTCTACGAATCATATCATACTCGTTTTGTTAATCTTAATGAGAGCGGTATTTAAACATTATTAATTGTAATGCATTTACGAAGAATAGTTGCCTGACATCATTGACTGAACATTTATTGGTTTAATTCTAACAACATTTTCGTTTGAACTGTGTTGTTTAGATTTCGATGTGCAACGGCCATGGTACATGCATGTATCGCGAATATTACGCCTAGTTCTTTTTTATAAATTATTTTGGATTTAAATTTTATACCTATGTATATTAAGAAATGGCTAAAATACGAACCGAGGTGCTTTGATTTAATAACCGCTTCGTTAACTTTGAATATGCATCACGAAAGTTTTAAACTTGATCGCAACCGTTCATGTTCTACTGTTGTTAATGTTCGCGCAGCACATACCCTTTAAGCACTTTTAAAACAGATTTACTTCCACTTAACATTGAAATAAATGAGTATACTCAGCAACCGATATAGAAACCGATTAACTGATGCGGTTTTAATAGCACTATCAGTTACGGATGCCTTCGTTGTTAAAATGCTTTTAGTAATGATAAACGGCATCAACCTGTAACATAAGACCCGTTTACGTCATCACGCCGTTGGAAAAGTAAGTGTGATTGCAGATGAAGCGCCCTCAAACGTAGGCCTCATCACATGTAAGCTGTATAAACTAAAATGAATTACATGTATACCGGTCGTAAAAAAACTATAATAAGTAAATACATGTAAGTAATACATGAAATGTGCCCTAGTAGGTAGATGACGCATTTCGCATTAACACAATATACAAGTAAATCTTGTCATAAATTCGCACTAATTGAAGTAGATTCCACAAACAGTAAACCTATTTCAATAAAGCGATGAAAGAAAATGGAATATGGAAATACCGAGCCTCCAGAACAAATATCTCTTTTAACATTCCTGTAACAATCGGTTAAGTCTTCGGTACTTGATAATCACGTAAGTTATAATAATAACCAATAAATGTAGTCAATTAATCTGTTTTGGTTTGAAACTTAAAGTCAAAGACCTTGAAATTATGTAAATGCTAATCAATACATAAAAATGCAATTTGAAAGTGTGCAAAATTGTCATAAAATCTATAGCCTAGTTAGCAAGTAATTAATTTTTTTTTCAAAATATTATAACCGAAAGTAGGCTTTCTATACGTATACGTACATTTTGACAAATGCGATTATTTTTAAGTTTTACGCGCAAAAGACGGATTTCTACATTGTAACCACCAGATATATTCTAATTGAGATTGATACAATTAAATATGTAGCCAATAAGAAAGTAATTTATTATTTTTTTAAACGGTGCCGCTTTTAAAACCGAAATCAGGATTAATAGACGTATACGTCCATTTCGACGCGATCGTAAGAAAGATTTCCTTACTTTGCATACGAAGAAACTTCTTGTAATGTCACTGATTCAGTGTCATTATGATTATGCTTGTTCTGTTTGGTATAATAGTATAACTCAGTCTTTAAAAAATAAGTTACAAACCTGTCAAAATAAGTTAATTAGGTTTGTTCTTGACCTTGATTCTAGAGTTCATATTGACCAATCTCACTTTAAGTCCCTCAACTGGTTACCAGTTCACATGAGAGTAAATCAAATAATGTTATGTCATGTCTTCAAAATAAGAAATGGCCTTTTTCCAGATTACTTGATCGAACACTTTGTTTCCCAAGATTCTATGCATAATTACAGCACTAGGCTTAGTAAAAAGGGTGGGTATTGTTTACCCAAGGTCAAATGTCATGGTTCCAAATTGTTTTTTTAACAGCATTAAACTCTGGAACTCTTTACCTGAGTCACTCACAGAGGTCAACAGGTTAGAAGGCTTTAAGGTTGCCATTAAAAGTCATTTAATGAATAATATTTAATTTTTTATATATGTGTATCTTTTCACTTTTAATAAGCAGATATTAACCTCGGCTTAGGTTTTTATTTTTAATAATTATTAGTTCATACTTCATAACATACATTTTAGCAATATATTTAATTTAAATAATTCATGATACCTCATATCATCAAATTACAACTGTCAAAATATCTATGTGTTGCAATAATTGATAACATTATCAATTGATCTTAGTTTCCAGCTCCTGTCATATTTTCTGAGCACTACTGTGATAATTAGTTTGATCTCTTTTGAACGGTGATATATATTTTTTATTTCATTAAATAATTATTTTACAATGAACATAGTTATGTTAAGGTCAACATTGTTATGTTTACGGTCTGCCTCTTTTTGTCATGCCACCAATAATAAGGACCACAATGGAAATAAGGGCTTGCTCTTTTTTGTGTTATCCTTGGTTTGGTAAGCTTGTCATAGTTTATTGTACATGATATAGTTTTTAATAATTGCTTATTAGTTTATTCTATGTTATGCTGTGAACTGTGTATATGCTTCCTATGCCGAAATAAATCTATCTATCTATCTATAAGTTTTAAGTTATGAAGCGCAAAAGAGACGAATTTCTACCTTGTAACCACCATAAATATTCTAATTGGCATAGATAGAATATGTTTCTTATTTAAACTTAAATTTACTATGCCATGTATTTCATTTCAAGGTGTGTGGCTTTAAATATTTTTAGATGATAGTAGAATCGAAGTTTTAGTCCTTCAATATATATTTGTAAGTGGAATTTATAACCTGCTTTAGTGATAAGTAAATTGCGGTTATTAATATAATTACTTTTCTAACACTGTTACGAATACTATATCAATATTCAAAACGGAAATATGCCTACAATTTTAAATAATCAGTAACCTATTTTTTTCTCAGACATAAACTGCAGTCAATATTTGCCACAAAATAAAAGCGTCTCACTCGTATAGTATAATTAACGTTTAAAATATGTGCATTTTCTTCATTGAAGCTAGTTTTCTTTGAATAAAGCCGTTTGACAATGCCATACACACATCGGTTTATAAACGAGTCATACATACTTTTTGGATTATAACTAAGTACTATGATTCCACCAATACATTGTTGGAAATAAAATGTCACGTGTATGGGGATCAGCGCTATATTATAAAAACACACTTGTTGTATACTGATAAAACAATTATCAATCTTAAAAGATTGTTTTACCCTTGTTATTCCCTACACAATTGTGCCATTTTGAATACGTAGTTCACCATTTACCTGACATATCCGTAACCATATTGGTTGAAGAAGGATTTCATCAAATTCAATATCCGCTAGAGAAGTGGTTATATAAAAGTACGCAGAAACTCTGACGCGATTCAGCCTAGTTTTGTGTTGTTCTAAATTATCTATAGAAGAAAAACAATACTTACGACGTGTTATGCGTCAGTGCTAATGTGAAAACACATTAAATAACGTGCAGTGTATATCTTCATTTTTAGCTACATATTATATATCAATTTATTGTGGACTTTAATTATTAATATATCCTCTACTTCTATACGAGAACGGCAGATATAATGTCGCCCCATTGGTGCAAAACGGTGCGATATGCCTAGCAATTTCAATGTCACCATATTACACCATGGGGCGATATTATATCCGCCGTTCTCGTATGGAAGTTAAGTATATATTAATAATTAAATATCCACATACGCCTCATTTGACAATATTAGAAAAACACTTTAAGTGTTTGCTTTAAAACACACAAAAACTTTCAGTTTAAACGACTTTACGTTTAAGAGAGACATATTGAACGTCTACGAATAATTCCATACTCGTTTCATGGGTCTTAATTAGAGCGGTATTTAAACATGCTTAATTGTAATGCATTTATGAAAATTATTTGCCTGAAATAATTGACTGAACATTATTTTATTTTATTCAAAACATTTGTATGAATTGTGTTGTTCAGATTTCGATCTGCGGCAGCTATAAAACGTGCATGTATCGGAGTAATTGTCTCTGTACATTCATAAATTAATTTGTATTTTCAACTATAAACATATGTTTATTGAAGAAATGGTTAAAAGACGAGCCCGTTGTGCTTCGATTTTATGAAAACGTCGTCACCTTTGTATATGCATCGTGAAAGTTTTGAACTTGATCTTAATCACTCAGGTTCTAATGTTGCTAATGTTCGTGCAGCACATGCCTTTAAGCACTTTTCTTTTAACAGATTTACTTCCACTTAACATTAAAATAAATTCGTTATTCCAGCAACTGATATAGAAGCCGATAAACTGATGCTATTATAATTACACTAACAGATAACGGATGCCTTCGTTGTTCAAATCCCTTTTGTAATGATAAACGTCATCAACCGTTAAGATAAGACCCGTTAACGTCATCACGCCGTTGGGAGTAATTGTGATTGCAGATGAAATGCGCTCTTAAACTTAAGCCAAGCTATTTTAGCTGTATAAATTCAACTTACTTTCATATTTGCCAGTCGGAACATTACACGAATGCGAAACATGAATTGTGCCCAAGAAGGTAGATGACGAATTTCGCACGGACACAATATATAAGTACATCTTGTGATAAATTGCTGGCATACGTAAAATTATCATAAATTGAAGTAGATTCCACAAGCAGTAAATCCAACTTTATTCAAAGAGGACAAAAAATGGAATCTGGAAATAACGAGCCTCCCGAAAAAATTCTCTTGTAACATTCCTGTACCAATCGGCTAGTCTTCGGAACTTGATAATAACGTAAGTTAGAATAATAACTTAATGGTGTCAATTAATCTGTGTTGATTTGAAACTGCAATATTTTAAGTTGATGGTTGATTCAAAGTTTTAGTTCTGCACTATATATTTGTAAGTGGAATGTATAACCAGATAGAGTGAATAAGAAAACAAAAGAAATTAGGTTATAAATGAGTATTCATTACTTTTCTAACAATTGCTACAAATACAATATCAATATTCTAGACGGGAATGTGCACACAGTTTTAAATAATCAGTAACATATTGTACGCGTGTCTGTTTCTCAGACATAAACTGCAGCCAATATTTCCTGCGCAATTAAATGCGTCGCAATCGTAAATAATGTTTAGAGTTTAACAAATCAAGTAAATGTGCGTTTTCTTTAGCAAACCCGTTAATCACGGTTGGTGATTTAAGCCACACACCTTGAAATGAAATACATGGCATAGTAAATTTAAGTATAAAAAAGAAACATATTTTATCTATGCCAATTAGAATATATCTGGTGGTTACAAGGCAGAAATCCGTCTTTTTTGCGCTTAAAAACTTAAAAAATAATCGAGTTTGTCGAAATGGACGTATACGTATAGAAATCCTTATTTCGGCTTTAAAATAAAATATATAAAAAATAACTTGCTAACTAGGCTATAGATTTAATGACAATTTTGCACACTTTCAAATTGCATCTATATGTGTTGATTAACATGTATTTCATTTCAAGGTGTGTGGCTTTAACAGCCGTGTTTATGTGAGCTAGTTCTCTTTGAACAAAGCCGTCTTACAATGCCGTACAAAAATCGGTTTTTAATCGGTTGATAACGTAACGTTTGTCATACATACTTTTTGGATATGAACAAAGTACTATGATTCTACCAATACATTATTGCAAATATAATTTCACGTGTATGAGAATCGGTGTTGTATTATTAACACACTTTTTATACTGATAACAAGAAATATCAATTATATGATTGTTTTCCATTATTCCGTACACGATTGTGTCATTTTGATTTCATATTTCACCATTGACCTGAAATTGATAAAAATTATGATTGGAGTACAAATAAACTATAACAAATTTTATTAATATTTAATAGTACTGTAAACATGTTAATTGTATTTAGTATTTAATAACCTAAACGTTTATGTATCTTAGGTGTTTATGCTCTACTTCTTTTCAAAGTTAACACGCTCTATAATTTTAGTGTAATGTTGTCTTGCACCATATGCGCATTAGAAAAACTTTAAACGTCAGCCATGCAGAACATATTTACAAGAAATTACAATGTAGAGCACATCAAAGTATGACTTTATCTTTCATCTTCGGCACAAATAAAACGTATGCTATATTTTATTTTTTATCATTTACTAAACCATGCAATAACTTTCCAACCGTAAGGGTTTGTTCAACTCCAAATGCATTACAAGAAGACATTAACTTTCGTTTCCATCTACATGTACTAGTATATGTCAATATTTTAAGTAATACACTCCTTTTTTGGTGTGATATTGTAAGAAAAAACACACAACGTATTATGCCTTTACAGTCGGTCGTGAAAACAGTCTTCAAAAGCAAATCAAAAGCATTTGTTTAAAAGTGTATGTCTTACTATCAAAACATTATGATTAAAATTCACATATGTTATATTGGCTTACTTTCTAATATAGTTTAATTTGTATTTACTGAAAACTACCTTATCGTTTTATAGATTGATCTCCTATTTGCTACTGTTACTTGTGCGTACATACTTTCGTAACAATATCAACACAATCTTTAATCACAGCAGAATTAAGGTCTGGTTATACAATTATGTAGAAGTCTCTAAGAACATTAGACGCAATAATTTCTATGAGGTGAACAGTTTATTAAGAACAAGTGGTGTGCTTGAACCATTGAGCATGTCAAAAGTGATTGAATAAAAAAAATCTGTTTTAGTTTTAAATAATATGTTTTGGGGTTAATGTTTAATGACACGTTTTTGTGAAGCAAATACATATGGACTTAATAAGATAAGGCAAACAATCAATATGTTCTTAAATGGTTTACATTGCCTGTTCAATGGCTTATACGAACAATGTAATATGACATCCAAGTCGTTACTCTAGATTCCAGCAAACTATCATTGGTCTGTAGTGTTCGTTATAATATTTTCACCTTTTGTCATAAAAAAAAATTGCGTTGTCGATTATGATAAATTATCAACTGTTTTTTGTTTGCTTATTTATGTTATTTTTGTATGTTTCTATAGTAGTATACAGTTGTTGGCACTTAAATAAATCAAACCCATTTTGGATTTTTTTTACGTTTTTACGTTTTTACTTTTGTCACCACGACTTAAGTACTATAGAAACGTATTATTATTTAACATACATTTATGTGATGTCCGCGGCTCCAAGGAATGGGAATGCATGACCGCGACTAATAAAATTGTTTTCTCTCGTCAACGACACATAATCAATCGAACCACACCTGATACGTGTGATGAACTTATTTGTAAAACCATCTTTGAAATGTACAACTTTGACAGATTTCTCAGTATTAACGTACATCTGAAATGACTTTGGATGCATACAATAATCATATCAGTTTCGGATAAAAAAATGTCCAACGAACGTACAACCATGTTAACGTTTGTTCGCGTCAGTTCATTAAGTTCGTTCGTGTAACACACACACACGTAATAGAGTGTTCCATATCATTAATAAATATTTCAAATCAGGAAGCAAACGGTAAAAGCTAAATAATAAAGATTTGGGTTTCAAACAATATCTTTTTATACACATATAAATTATATCATCTCAACATTACTACCAGCAAAATAACTGACTGGAAAACGCGTAACAAAAATGATATTTCGTCGAATCTGATGGAGTACTGTGTGATACAAAAATAATTCTCACACGACGTTACTTTAAGCTAACGACGAGTCATGAAAACTGTGTTTGTTTATTGTGTTTTGTTTATTTAGGATGAAAATATTCATCTGTTTTTTTAGTAATTTTCTGAAAGGTAGTCCTACTTTGATTTGTATCTACTACTTAATATTAAGATTGTACTATATTATACAATGATTAATGCATGTCCCTGTGAAGCTGATTCACATAGAACATGCCATGGAACTTATGGCGCTTTTTCGAAATTATCTAGGTTTTAAGAATAACAACATGAAGCACTAGCTGTAGATACAACGTTAAACATTGTTTAACTGCATCATAAATCACCCGACGGGACGCGGGAGAATATTATAAAAGTCATTCCGTCTTGCAGGCAGGTACGCAGACATGAATGCGCGCATACATGCAGGAAGGCAGGCAGGTAGACAGTCAGGCAGGCAAGCAGGAAGCCAGGCATGCGGGTAGACAGACAGACAGGAACGCGGGTAGGAAGGCATGCAGGCAGTCAGACAGGCAGGTGGTCAGGCAGACAGGCAGGTGGTCAGGCAAAAAGGCGATCGTTCTCATACTTTCGAATCGACAATGGCGTAACCATGTGTAAACAAGCATTATTTTAAAAGATATTTTGTTATAAATATGCCCATTTCCATTTTATATGGAATATTGGGGCAGTATGTCATACACGCACACGCTTGTAATGTCATTTCCGTGCTTCTTAAACATATGTTGAATATAAGCACTATTCATTCCTTCCATACATTACATCATCAATTTGTAAAGCCATACAACACAGACTTGTCTTGGGATGTGAAATGATATTGCATCACTAAAGTGAACGTGAGCTGGAGAACACGTGACCGTATGATTCTGTTGTAAATTCTTTTAAACGTCTTACTGTACAGCCGGCTGTTTAAGATGCCGTTTTTATACCCTGATTGAGTAGCACTTGCGTTTAAAGCGCAAGTTATTTGTCAAATATGCAAGGTCTGTGGGGCGCATATCGGTTGAAATAGCATGACATTAACGTGAGTTATCGTCATCAACTCAACTTAAAAGTACATTAAAGTATATATGTAACCATATTGTTTTAATACGGCATGCGTTAAATTAAATTCTTACAAGAGACACTGTAATATAAAACATATGTTTATGGCAATGGATCTTCATCCGAAGTGAGCAGAGAATTCTGACTCGAGTGTGTGAACTGTTCTGATTTTCTCTTTCTGCTATAGAAGGTAAACAATACTAATTACGTGATATATGCATTAGTCGTGCAACAAATGTAAATTATTAATTAATAAACCGTGAATGTATTCAGTATTCAATAACATCTCATGCATTAACCAACTTATGATAACAAAGCAAACTATTCAAAGCACATACTTATTTAATATGTAACCATACTGTTAAAAAAAACTTTGGTATAATTTAATCTCTAAAAGAAAAGTTGAAATAGTTATGGCAATTTACCTTCTTCAACGTCAGCAGCTAACAGTGACTTGATTCCGCTGTTTTTGCTATTCTTATTACGCTATAAATGGAATTCAATACTACTGATTTGATATGTTTCTGACATAAAATGAATTAGAAATAAAACACTACATAGTTATTACTAAAACACACTTAATATACGTAATATACCATGTATGACTTCTGTTACAATCAGATTATATGCAACCACCTATATGTATTATTGATATAAAACCATGCTATCGTCGTCGTGGAGAAATAGAGGATGAAGGCAAAAGTAGAGCACTTTAAATGACTCTTGTGATAAGACTATGAAAAACAATTTAAAAGTTGCATTTATAAAAATTATAACAAAAACGTTTCAAATAATACTACTTTACTATTTATATAGCCTTATTGTACGTTTAAAACTCATTTTATTCTTGTATTATGCATCCTTATGAGAACGGTGTTTACACATGATGCATTTTTATGAATTTATGACGAATATTTAAATGACATCATTCCATTCACATTATTATGATTAATGGCAAAACGCATTATCGTGTTGATTGTGTTATTCAGGTTTTGTACTATGCTTTCGATAAATAACAGCCGAAAAACATGCATGTTTTGCGAATATTGTTCATGTATACTACATAAATCAAGATGGATGTTCAATGACTCTAGTATTATGTTCAAATTTCTAATGTTTAACTGTTCTTGCAGCATATGTATTTGAGCACTTTGAGAACATTTCTTCTCCAACTTAACCTTTTTAAATGCGGTATTGTATTAATTGATATTGAAACAGATAGCCGGAATGCGATAACATTTAATATATCGGTATGAAATGCCTTCATAGTTAACATGCGTATAGCAATGATAAACGGACATCAACATGTAAAACTAGATCCGTTAACGTCATCACACCGTTAAAAGATTAATTGAGTGTGTGAAAGCAAATGAAAAACGTTTTCAACAATAAGCTAAGCACGTATGCTGAATAAATTCAACTGACCTTCACCTTTACCAGACAAACAACTCCATATCAATTCATTCAAAATATGTGATACATAAAGAGTACCCAAACAGGTAGATAACGCATATCGCACTCAACAAATTTACAAGTACAACTTGACATAAACTGCTGACAGATATATGCAGAATAGTATGTCAGCAAAAAGCAAACGTATGTTCTACTGTGAATTTGCATTGTTAATTAAATCATGAATTCATTTTAAAAACTGAAGGGTTTGTTTAACTCCAAAGACATAAGCACAAATCATAAAATGTCTGATAGTATGTGTCACTTAATCATATCGTTAAATCCTTTGTGGTGTTTATTTAAAGGTTAAACGTTTTAGCTTTAATAATCGTTCGTGATAATCGTCTTCAAAAACTGATCAAAAGCCTAAATGAATAAGTGTTAATATTAATACTAATATATCATGATCAAAATACACATATTTGATAGTGTATGATTTACTAATATACATTAAAACATATTTACTAATAAGTAGCATTTTTTTAAGTAGTAATTGTGTTGCGTCTCAGCTTTACATAAAATGGCGATCCTTATTGAAGCATCTAGATCTGTAAAGCATGTAGTTCATTAGACAACTTAGAAAAAATATAGAACCTCATCGCATTACCCGTTTATGCGCCTGCTTTTAACACTATGAATTATTCTTACTTTTTTTCATGAATCGTGTCAGGTATGCAGTTGTATTTTTGATCAAACATGCAAGTAATAATAATAATAAGCGATAAACACTAATCTTTGTATGTTACAATTGTGTAATGGTGAATGTTTAGTCTTGACAGGTTAATTATACACATTATTAATATGTTTTTTTCTTCAAACATTCTTCTTAAACTGACTTGTCTGTTTGGCTATGAGTAGGTCTGTATATTTGTCTGACTGTATGTCTTTCTGTTTGTCTGTATGTTTTTTGTATGTCTGTATATTTGTCTTAATGCCTGTATGTCTTTGTGTTTGTCTGTATGTCTGTTTGTATGTATGTATATTTTACTGTCTGTCTGTCTGTCTTTATGTTTGTTTGTATAATCGTCTGTCTATCTATCGAAATGTCGGTCTGTCAGTAAGTCTGTATGTCTGTCATTATGCATGTCTGTCTGTCTTTATGTATGCATGTTTGTCCGGTCCGTCTGTCTATTTGTCACTCTATATAGAACGTCTGTCTAAACAGTTAGTTCTTCATTCATTGTTATTGTGCATTTTTTTCTGTCTATCTGTCAGTCTGTCTAGACAGTCTGGACAGTATGTCGTTCAATATGTCTGTCTGTCAATATCTATGTATGTCAATATGTATGTATGTCACTATGTCTGTCTGTCTGTCTTCATGTATGTATGTCTGTCCGGTCCGTCTTTTTTTTGTCACTCTATCTAGAAACTCTTTCGAAACAGTTAGTCAGTCAGTAATTTTTTCTGTGCATTTGTCTGTCTATCTGTCGGTTTGTCTAGACAGTCTAGACAATTTGTCTTTCAATTTGTCTGTCTGTCTGTCAGTCTGGCTGTCTGCCTGCCTAGCTACATGCCTGCCTGCCTGTCTGTCTGTCTGTCTTTCTGTCTGTCTGTCTGTCTATCTGTCTGTCTGTCTGTCTGTCTGTCTGTCTGTCGGCCTGCCTGCCTGCCTGCCTGCCTGTCTGTCTGTCTGTCTGTCTGTCTGTCTGTCTGTCTGTCTGTCTGTCTGTCTGTCTGTCTGTCTCTCTGTCTGTCTGTCTCTCTGTCTGTCTCTCTGTCTGTCTGTCTGTCTGTTTGTCTCTCTGTCTGTCTGCCTGCCTGCCTGCCTGCCTGCCTGCCTGCCTGTCTGTCTCTCTGTCTGTCTCTCTGTCTGTCTGTCTGTCTGTCTGTTTGTCTCTCTGTCTGTCTGCCTGCCTGCCTGCCTGCCTGCCTGCCTGCCTGCCTGCCTTCAATAATACTTTAAAACTTACATTTATATCTTCGTCTGTAAGATTCTATTTTGAGTAAAACATATCTTGCAGTACAACTTCTTGAAAAATGATGTTTTTGAATATTAATTCACCTTGTAGATTCTTCAGATTAAATATAACAAGTTACGATGCTTATTTTGTTCTGCAAACTTTCTTCATACCTTGTTTCTAGTGTTTCAAACTTACTTCAGCAGCATTGTTTTTGTTAATGACAACCTGTGTGCACTATTCATTGTGTTAGCACAATATTTATACATTATACATTTTGGCAATTGCCTTTCGGGCTTATTTAAAAAAAGAAAACAATACGTTACAATATGTTTATTTGTACATAACAAAGGTATAACAAGCATCGTACAATATTAGTGGCATGTTTACATGTAAGAATTAATTAAATAGTAGTTTGTGACTGCCTGTTCAATAGTTTGATAATTGAAACACGATAATCTTTTTTAATTAATCCAATTGTAATCGATAATCTTGCGAAAATAATGAAAAAAAATAAAAAGGCTCGTCCGATCCTTGCATTTTAATATAGCAGAGAAGGCATGATTCAATTCACGGTTTTCATATAAAACTAGTTGTTTTGCTTCATAACTTGAAATTCAGTGACACATACGAATATTTAAATATGTTGGAAAGTCCATAAATAATCCGATGTAAAACACGTGTACACATATGTATCATTACGACAAAGAGAAGGATGCATGCGCTGTGATATCTCTCCTGAGATTGTGTGAGGAAGAGGCCGCTATGTGTCCGTTGGAATGGCTTTGTAATGGCTTTCTCGAGTCACTGGACTGCCGTTTAGATATAATGATCGCGTGCTCCAAGTCACTATATACTGACATGTGTCCGTAGTTTTGGGCTTTGCCTGTCAATATTGTGTTCAAGGTAAATTAGAACATTGATATTTGGTCTACTATAAGCATGACTCAATTTGCATTATTTAACATTAACATTATCTGCGTCCTGTGTAAATCCATATCAGCCTTCTCATTCGCGCAGTCTGGTCAGGAACCATCACTTAATAATTAAGCGAGATTTCCCGGCCTCGTTTTCGGAGAGTTAAGCTCCTAAACAGGCTGCGCGAAGGCAAAAGCTGGTCCGGTATAAGATATATTTGAACCACGCGACTCGTATGTAGACTGTGTATTAAATAAATATAATTGTTGTACTTACAATAATATTTGACATTTCTAGCCATATGTTTGAATATCATTCACAACAAAAGATAATTATTACAGACGTATTTATATGTATTATTCAATAAATTTCGACTTCTATATTTAATGATAAGTAAAATCTTTATCATTTTATTAAATTGATATGTCACAAAGTTTGATAGGCTTCGTATTGAAAATAAAGAGTGTTCTCATTTAAACAAGATGTTAAGAGGTCGATACGAGCGATGATAAATTGTTTAATTCTTATTTTCATCATAAAAAAGAAGACAATAAAAGGCTTACATGTGAATATGCGATCGGTGAACATATATCTGTGTTATCCGAAGAGTTATATATTTGTTAACTTCTTAATAAATTACACGTATAAGAACATACTTACAGCAACAAAGTACTCGCTGGAAGGCATGTCTGAACTTTATGGACATTGCGTTATACAAGATCGGATTAATGGCGCTGTTGATATAGACCATGGTCCGACAGAACATCAGAAACCAAAAGTCGAGGTATTTCTCGCGGGCAATCGAGTTGTAGACGACCATGGTCCTGTACGGCATCCACGTGACCATAAACACTACGACAATTACTGCTAACATTCGAACTACCTGCAACAAAAAACATAAATTACGGACATTCATGAAACGTATCTATGTATATCCCTTGGCGTCGGAATCAACACGCACAAATTAATTAGATCAATTAAGTATATATATGTACAACCTTAAAACATGATTCTACATTCTACATGTCTTTTAATGTATTTAAGTGGACAAATAGCCCTCTTGGACACATTTTAATAGATGCAATAAGATAACAACAAAAATATACATACACCCACTTATAACACTCATTTAAATTATGATCATGTGATATTATTGAACAGTATGAATGAAACATACGTATACTATCAATAAATATTACGCAGTAATGTACGCCTATGTACCGTTCTAATATAAAACAGCCATACTTTTCAATGAATAATTCATTAATTCACAAATACTTTTACTCGTAACACAACATTTAACGAGTAGTAAACAAAACATAAGACAAACGTATTTACTGTTCAGGAAATGCTGAGTAAAATAAATCCAACTCTACTTTGTAGTTTAATACAAACAAACACTTATATAAACTATAAAAATAGATTAGATTCGGGAGATAATAGGAATGTCAATGGTTTTATTGGTAATTGGTATTTATCTGTACCAAATCATGACGATAAACAAACATAACAGTCGTGGCAAACGTTGTTGGTTTTAACGTAATTCCAGTTTTGAAACATGTTATATAAATTGTTGGTGTTCACTCCTTATATAGTTTCTGGTGTCTTTTTGTTTGTTATTTAATATGAAATATGTATGTTATTTATTTGACACATAGCACAAATTCATGCGAACACATGACAACGATAAAGTACAATGTCATTAAAAATAATCAAACAGTAAAATATAACTGATGTAAGAAAAGTGTGCTTATGACAGTTCGAGAATTACTTTTTCTCCTATGAGGTGTGTTATTTAAGTCTAAATTCTGTGCTTGTATTATGTGTTCTGAAAATTCCAATACTGCATATATCATTACATTACATATGGCATATATGTGCATTGTATATAGTATTAATTGTTAAAATGCGATTGCCTATTAACCATGTCTGTTTTGAAGAATTCGGCTTAAGAAGTAAAACTCTAATCGAGGCATTGTTCGTTTGCAATATGGATAAGAAAAACATTAACTTAATACAATATGCTAAAAGGGTAGTTAAGTTATTGCTATTTCAAAGAATTACGCATGAACATGTTAAACACCGTTTAAGTCGTGCGCATTAATTAGCTACGTTTATAGTAGGAAATTGTATCAATTATGTTAAATCCTGATCGATGAAACTATTCATGATTTGTGATCATTTATTTCTTGTTTATAAAATGTAAAAGCAATGTTAATTAATAGTTGTGTTAGTTTTTAAAACAAATCTCAAGTCTTTCTTAGCTGTTGGGTATGACGGCAATGCTTGTTACATTGTAAGGAAAATCACTTAGCATAGACTATTGGTTACTTACTACTCGTCCAAAAATGAAATGAAAGTTTGTGTATATTAATGATTTTAGTTCCTTAAAAATATTTAATAAAACATATATCAATGATAATAATAATATTATTAATATTTTGTTTAATATTAATAAAAATAATAAGAATAACACTACTTAATAATACACTTAATACTAGTAATATACATAATATTACTAGTAATAATATATACACACATATATATATATATATATATATATATATATATATATATATATATATATATATATATATATATATATGTTGCCACAGCAACAATAATTTTTGACGTAGGAACACAATGAAATGACGTGCAAAATGTTCATTTTGACATCTGTCCATGTTTCAAGTTTCATGAAAAATTATGAAGATCATTTAACGTTATCGCAGGATCCAGAAAAGTGTGACAACTGACGGACTGACTGACAGGCTGACAGACAGAGAGCAAGCCATAAGTCCCCTCCGATTTCACTAGTAGGGGACAACAATATTAATGCTACTTGTATTACTTCTACTTCTAATACTATCACTACTTCTATTTTCACTACTACTACTACTAATGGTTATATCCAAACTAATATGATTATTTGTTCATAAGTATTATTACCATTTTTGCAATTATAATTACAATTAATATTAGGCCACATTTATAAGCTTTCTTTTATTTAGTTTTGTTTAAATAGAGTATAATAATAATGCATAATAGCAAATAATGATCACAAATATTTTACCTCTGATTTACCTTAAAGCATGAACAAAAGGTTTAAACGTTTAGCTTTATTGTTTTGTTTGCAGATTATTGTGCAAATATATATATTTATTATATTATACTATCAGAAAATTTAAAAAACAAAATTTATAAGAAACATGGACCAACCTTTGTTTCGGAGTATTTTTCAAAGAGATTCTTAATAACAATTTCCAATTTGTTTGTGAAACTATAAATACAAATACCTGTAGTCGAGACGTCATTTGTCGTTCCTTATTCCGATTAGATGTTAGAGAGAGCCCGCTATTATTCTGGCCTATGTTGGTTTTGAACATCATACGGGCGATTAGTCCATATAGTATAGCACTTATTAAGAGGGGTATGATATAAAACAAAATAAAGTCGGCTAAATAATATGCAAGATATTGTTCACGTTTTAAACGGATTTGACATAATTGAACGGTGATTGTATTCCGCTTTTCTTCAATCAAATTTGTTAGCCCCAACCATGGTGTGCAATACAGAATTCCAAAGGTCCAAATTCCAGCAATAATGCGCTTTGCCCTATTTACCGTGCATATTCTGTGTGATCGCAGCGGATGACATATGGCAATGTATCGTTCCATTGTGAACGCCGTAATAGATAACGATGCCATGTCGACACCTAAATACTGCAAAAACACCAACAATGAGCACAATACTCGTCCGAACGGCCATTCGTTTATTTGGAAAAATGTTTCTGGAATCGCTGGCAATGTTGCTGACAAAAGCACAAGGATATCAGCAATGGCTAAACTTATCAAATAACAATTGGTCGGTGTCCACATGCTTCGAATGCGCACTACGACAAGAACCACAAGGGTGTTACCCGTAATGCCAACAGCAAAAATTACAACGTTCGTAAGAACAGAAAAAAGTCTATACAAAGAGTCATAATGTAGTTCTCCATGTGTTTTCTGCTGTCCAAACGTAGCGTTAAATCCGGTAATTGAGCTTTCATTTGGACCCATTTTGTTTGTATCTATTCGATTATTTTCGGTCGATTATATTAGTATATGCCTGTTAAAGATCACTAAATCCAAATAATTTAAGATATAATTAAACAACGTAATGTTCTTAATACATCGCAGTAATTGGCGATTGCATGTAACGACACTCGAGTTTTTTAAATAGCGCAATGTTTCCTAAGACTAAAGTGCTGTATGCAAACCCGACTGCGGAGACGTGTGTGCTTCTGACAGACAAAAGTCATTCCCAAGTAAACTGTCAATGGCTTCCAATAGTTCAGCTGCTGTAAATGTTATACTGACTGAACGTTCTAAAATTATTTGTGATGTTCAATAGGCTGCGAGACAAGATAGCCCGAGCAATTCTGTAATGTCTATGGCACTGTTAATTATATTCACATAAATTGTATGATGCCAGAAGAACGAACATATTATTTGTGTTTAATGCGAATATTGATTCCAAAACGTTTGCCTTTTATAAGAAATCCTGGTAATAATAATTATCAAAGAACGAAAACTCAAACATCGCAATCTCACATTTGCGATATGAGCGCCCTATACATAAAAAGAAATTATCCGTACGTTTGGTTTATCCTAGGGTCAATATACTCGACCAACTGTACAATTCAGAAAACTGTAAATACAATTACTTAGTTGATGTTTCACCCATGAAGTACCGGGATTCATAACCAACAATCGAACATGTGCATGTTTGTTCAGTTTATGTGGGCATGCACCTATATAACAGAGAAATATTAATATCGAAAATTGAACACATGTACAAAAGTACAAATTGAGGTGTATGCGCATTAACATTTCGTTTTTTTTTGTCAAATAAGATCATGACTTGAAACTGTATCATCGTTTATAGAGTTTATACAACAACTACACAGCAGGTTATGGAAACCAGATAAGCAAACCGAATTTGCCCTGAATTTTGAAAACCACGATTTATCGCAAATATACTCCTTACTAAAAAAACACACAAAATGATGCTACAACAACAGCAACAGAAAATACTAATACCACTACAACTAAATCTACCTACACTAATAATGCCACCACCTCCAACAACAACGATAATAATACCCAAAACAATAACAATTATAACAATAAAATTGAAACATAACAATATTATCCACGCCGAAATATACAGTCGCAACAGCACCAAAAGTATCAGCATGACCCTGACACAATTACCGCAACTATTTCATACGACAGCGGTGCAAACAATAAAGCTCAACCATGTCGAAGTCCTAAAAACCATACATGTTCAATTAGATCCAAATCCTGGTACGGGCGTGACCCCGGCGTCAGTGCATTAACAAGAGATTATCGATAAACGAATGCGTAAACTCTACAATCAAAACAAAACAACAGCAAATAAAAACGCACTGAAACACAAAGATTACAAGCGGATCTTGCATTTCCATTACAAACAATATCAACACCGTACGGAATTCCATTTACGGATAAATAAACAACCCAAGCATTATTGAAATTTCCTAACATCACTTGAAATTCTTAAAGATATAATATAATACCAAGCATATAAGAATTCTATACATATTCCAAAGTCTTACACACAACACAACACGAAAATACAAGTGACACACAGCTACATAGCGCTCTACCTAATATAACCGACAACAACACAGCAAATACCCTTAACTCGACAATCATCTCTGAAGAAATTTACAAAATGATCACACAAATGTTAAACTGGAAAAACGTGTAGCCAGGCCGACAATATTTGCAACGATAATATAAAAGCCACAAAAACCCGGATGTTGCAAATTTATAGTAGACTTTTTAATATGATTTTGAAAGTGGGATCATACCAGATACCTAGGCGAAAGGGTACATCTTTCCAATATACAAAGGCAAAGGTCCGAGCGATAACCCTGAAAATTATAGACCTATTCCGATGGTTTCATGTCTAGGAAGCATGTTCACATCCGTTTTAAACGAAAGATTAACTAGGTATAGAAATCAAAATTCCATAATCAACAAAAATCCAGTTGGATTCAATAAAAACTGTCCAACAACAGATAACATATTTTTTCTAATGCTCGTCCACCCATCCCAAGAGCGGATCTTTTCTCTAAACTTATCAACAACAATGTACAATGCAAATTCATTAGTATTGTCAAAAATGTGTACGACAACATCAACTCATGTGTTCAAACAAATAATGACCATGCAGCTTTCTTTTCCTGCGAAGAGGGTGTCCGACATGGGGACAATTTTTCTCCTATTTTATTTTCTTATTACCTTAATGACCTACTTGAATACATAAAAAAATAGTAACAACAAAAGAATTGAAATTGAGTACCAGGATGGAGAAACAACGCAATTGCTGGCCTTAATTTCTCTTGTGTTTGCCGACGATACCATTCTCATGGCAGATTCCCCACAAGCTTTTCAAAAATGTTTAGACGATTTTGACAAATATTGTAAACAATGGAAACTAACAGTAAATGTAGAAAAAACTAAAGTAATAGTATTTAGCACCAATGAAAGATCTTGGAATAAATACTCATTCAAAATAAACAATAAATTGATCGAAATAGTAGAACATTATAAGTATCTAGGAACATACTTTAGTCACAGTGGAAGTTTTCTAAAAGCACGATCACATATTGAAGAACATGCATATAAAGCACTGCATCTGCTATACAAACGAATATATACCCTTGATCCCCTAATCGACTTGCAAGTATCCTTATTCGATAGCACTATTCTACCAATTTTAACATATTCCACTGAAGTAATTTGCTACGAAAACACAAACGATTTGAAGAATATACATATTTCTCATTTAAAGAAAATAACAAACTATGAAATCAACACCAAACTCTTTCTGTACGCTGAACTTGGAAGATACACACTACAAATTCAAATTAAAGCAACTATGATAAAGTATTGGTCAAAGATTATAATGCCGATCTATCAAAATATACATACATAATATATTTGTTTAAGCTTAATAGCCCCAACACATCCGAATGGCTCGACTACATTAAGCAGATATTTTACGTAACTGGCAAAACATACATGTTCAAGGCCCAAAACAACATTAAAACAAATAACGTTCACAAAACCATAACACAAACTTTAATGGACCAACTTTTACAGAAAGTAAAATATAATGACCTTCTAAAGCGATGTGATTGAAGATTTTATATTTGTTTAAAATAAAAATTAATCAACAAAGCTAAATGACGATAAGAGCAGTGCACCATTTTATCAACCCTATTACATTTGATAGTGTCCGCTTTCTGGAGTTGGATTATTTCCAAGTGTTTCTATATAACATTTACAACATTAAGTTTGAAATATGTATGATTTTATCAAGAATGAAGTATATTTTCGTTAAAAATGATATATGTAAACGTTGTTGTTTTCATCATTTACATATACAATATTTCTACAAACTTCTTACCGTTGGTGTGTTATTCCTAACGCGAGAGAGTGTCCTTAGACAAACATACAAATACTGGTTTTATAACGTTCGTTCTCAATTGTAGATAAACAACACATTTCGGTCGATGCAAAATGTCTCAAATTTTGTATCTTTTATAATATGCGACGACAAGTCTCTCATTTTTTCCATTTATGGATTGTTTACCCCGCCAATGCAATTCAAATTCAAGCATCACGGTTTCAGTGTTATTAGGCTTTTAGTGAGATATTCTTCTGATGAGGTGTTGTCCTCTGCCTAGTGTGCACTTTTGTTAAGTTTTCCTCACAGTTATTCTTAAATATAAACAAACACTCATTTTGAAACCACAAATGTGTTTCGCAATATCAAGAAAAACATAACATAATATGAATAATTCCTTTGTAAATATGTGTTGCACGCAACCGAACCAGTTAAGCTGTTGGATAGATTACATTGTGCACATAATAAAACGTACATTTTCAATTTAAAATGTCATCTCAGTTGATTTATTTATTTATTGTGTTATGTCTTAGTGTTACTATAAAAACGTCTTCAAACCATCCCAACACACATCCACCTACCATTCAATAAATTAAAAACTAATAGACTTTTTCTTCTTATTGTACACCTTTTCCTAGGTGTGAAGACAAAGTGTAATTCAGTCACAGTCGGAAGATGATGTCAGCATATTGGGGTTGTTGTAATGCTTTCTTCAAAAATAAAGCAAACATGCATCGTTTTGTGATGATGTATTATCCTTGTGATCATTACATGGTCGAAATATCCACTAATTAACTAAGCGATATGCCTGACGGAATCAATTAATATTCCGTTAACGACATCGAGAAGTTTCATGCCGATGAATCAATCTGTTTAATTAGATTTGTCACTTACATATATCATCATATCATGAATGCGTCGACACACCCATTAAAAAAGAAGCCACATTTTTATTGTTACCCAAGAAATACATTTAATCAATTATTTTCCAATTAGTCCGTATCCAGCCATTTAGGTACTTGTAAATGATTCAACAAAGCAATAATGAAATTCCAGAAACATGCCCAGTAAATTAATTATAGTATTGTCAGAACTAAGTTAACGATAAAGAAAGAAATATGTAAAACTAACACAATAATGAAAGCAGCCGTAATTGCCTTTGAATGCTATCTTAGTTTCAAAATGTATCTTACCAAGTTTTTTTATAGGTTTAACTATATAATTCGATATTGCTTCCAAAGCTTTACTGTTTATTTGGCCTGTACGAGAGTTGACCCAATAATTAACAACCGAGCTAGATCGTTTAAAAAAAGTTGTTTCTATTTAATAATGACTTCAAATGCGGATTTTAGCTTTTGTGTGACTTGTTCAGTATAAGCGGACGTATTATCATCAGGTATTCCACCAACAGGTGTTCACTACATATCTGAATTTAGTGTAGTCATCATCTTTATATTAGAACATCTTACCGTTATACGTTGATTAAGAGCCCCTGTTTAAGTTTAAAAGGCAGACAACGGGACAGTGCAAGCTTAATTGGTGATCGGGCCTTTGAAAATATGGCATGTTATATATATCATATCACTATTTATGACGAATATATCTTATGCAAACGTGGGTTGAAATGATGGTATATAATTGTGTTTGTGTTTACGATTTGCCATTTGAGTGTTACTTTGTACGGTTAGGCTGAAGGAACCCTAATGTAGGATGTACCGTTCAGTCCACAAAAAGAGGAATTGAACTCGGGAAGGTTCTATATAATAGATGAGTACATACATGAAAGACAAAAACAGGCATACAGTTGACCAAAACCAGTGAAACACATATCGCAATAGTTGCAGTAATATTTAACGCCTGCTGGGTTCAAAAGATGTATGTGAGTGATGCTTTCCGATGGTTTATAGAGAAATATCAGTGAAATAAAACTGATATTTCATTGTTTTAAACAATGAAAACTATCAGTGAAAAATATCGATATTTTTCACTGTTTTATTGTGAAATGACGTCATTGTTTCGACGGACGAAATGACGTCATAAATCCAGCGAAAATATCCAGTTAAACTCTTTTACAATCTAAATAAATGGTAAAAAAGCATAAAATAAAAAGGAAATTCGTTGGATTCGATGGAATATCGATTTAAATTCACTCATGATCATAAAAATACATATTTTATATGATCACTCCTGAAATAAAATCGATATTTAATCGAATCCAACACATATCCTCTATATATTTAAGTAATAATCAAATTTCAAATCGTTTATTTCCAAAAGCATATTTAATGTATCGACCGATTCATTTGTAACATTAATAATGGGTTTCTTAATCATATGATAAGACGATATTATTTATAAAGAGAGAGCAAAAATACCTCCGGCGCAAATAGCACATAATTCTTAAGCTCCGTTTGAACAACTTCGAACATTGGAATAACTTATTTTAAATTTTATAAAACATTTTAGAGGGCACATTTTCATTTTAAATTGGACGAAATGTAATCCTTTGGCATTTTCATAACAAGCGCGAGTGTGACAGTATAGGCCCTATACAATAAAGGGATACCATTTTTTTGTTTTGTCATAAACCAATGCTTTGTATTTCGTATGTTATATATATATATATATGCAGATCATGCATATTGCGTTAGAATCTATTTGGTACATCACTATTATAAACTTGTTCATGCATTGTTTTCAATGTGGACCCTAAAAAATATCTTTTCGTTGCAAAAGAAAAACACTATTTAAGAGAACTTTATTATTTTAAGATACCTAGTGTGATATTTGATGTAGTCAAGAGACAGATTTTGTTTGAGATAATTATAAAACTCAAAACGGTGAGGCGGTATATGTTATGAGACATTGTTTCCTCCATTCCCTGCAGTGTTGAAGATTCGTTTACAAAGAAACTTGAGTACAAAGTAAATTATGTCTATAATAAGTTAAAAAGAAACGTTATTATGCTTCATTAAAAAGCCTGAACAATCAGATTAACCCTTGCTACTTCTTATTGGCAGAAAATGATTATATCTAGCATTTCAAACCATATTAACCGGAAACACGACACGATTGGGAATAATTCTTCTGGTTGACCTGGTGTCTGATAACTATAAAACTGTAAATAATCAACATGCGAGACAAACGGTTATAAAGTATATATTAAAGAGCGCGATCATATCGGTCCAGGCAGATTTACGTTTGTTTGAACTCATAAACATGGCAACCGAAAATCCCAATACAACAAGCGTGAGTTTGCCTTATTTTACCGCTTGTATTACCGCAATGTAAACATATAAAACAATTAATCTGCTCCCTCAATTATATTAAGAGCTGTTTAATATACTTATGATAATATGTCAAATCATTTCAAATAACTTTTCAAAGCATAATCATAATATATCATGTGATATTGCCTCCATGCTATATTTTAATACAATAATAAAGACAGTTCAGAAACATTATGTGATCCGTGTTTTATAAAGGCGATAACATTTCTAATCTCAAAGGTCAAGACATACTACTCACTTTGATGATCAACTATTAAGGAATCATCAACCACTCGTTAACAGCAAATTTAAGTCGAAAAAGGAGAAGACAAACACAAGATCAACTTATACGTTTTAAGATGAAAAACCAAGAGTCCGAGAGCTCACTTTGTTCAGAAAGGTGCAACAGTGGATCGCAAACCTAAGAAAATCCGTAAACGGTTAGCCTGTTTCGATATTCGAGCGGTTAACCGGTTAACCGACTGTCGTTGTACCACATAAATGAAACAAACATTCGAGAAACATATACGTTTATAAATAGTTACATGTATATGCAAATATACTCTGTCCTGTTGATTGTCTTGTAACCTAATTGATTTAACCATGTTATCAATAAAATACTGTTTTTTACACATTTTGTTGGTTCTTTAAATTGGGAATGCAAATTATAAATTTCATATTATTCATTTGGAATTTAATACTAAGTCATTTCCGCAAGTCATATCCGACAGTTTTTACACACTTGTCGGTGAACTGTGATATTTCTTTGTTGTAACATGAGCTTCTTGTCATTTACACATAATTATTGTTCTACATCTTGATCAATAAAAGTTAGTGAAGAATTTGAATTATGTTGTGTTTGAGTAACACTCATTATTCTTTAAGAATAACGTGTATTAACAGTTTGCTGTTAAATAACAATTGTCAATTAGCGTAAATATATTTTGCAATGGGCATAGTGGTTTTATTTGGGCGTTTAAGTTTGCAATAGTTGTTAAAACAACAGTGACCGGGTGTAATCACAGTGTCCAGCTTTATTGATTTTATCAAGCAATTGTAGTCAACACAATCGCATACTTATCTTATCGCTTTTTGATTCACAGGGGGGGGGGGGGGGGGGCATGACGATGTGGTAATTGTCGGTAATTTGTGATAAAATAAGCGGATTAGCCAAAACTGTTAAATGACGTACCACAAAACTAACGATTTGATCATTTATTGCGTTCAACAAAATTGTGTTTTCTGCAAGAGTAACAAAACATTAATTTTGTGACCGGTTAACCTCCTTAAGAAACGGATAAACGGTTAACCGAATAACCGTTGCCATCACACTTTTAGCTGATGCTTTACTTGAAAAACACTTTGCCCATGTTAATAAAGCAAACAGAATTGTAAACAATAATCATTCTGACATTTTAAAAGAAACAGCCTTATCATGTAAATAGTAATACCCGTCTCAAAATGTGAAAATTAACAATGAGGATTTAAATAGCTATGCCAATCACTACCCAAACTTGTTAGCATACAATAGAATAGTTTAGAAGGGCAACTCATAGTTCAAAAGGCGTCTGTCGTTTTAAAAGCATGGTAAATAATATAAGACCTGGTTCAACGGGTTGTATACTTGTCTTTTTCAAGTCATTTAGCAAAGATCGGGCACTTTTGTGTTCAGAGCTATAAATCAAGCATGTTTGGTGGAGGTGTATCCGTTACTCAAACACAAGGTACACTTACAGGGTAAAATTACCTCTATTCCAATAAGTGATAAACCTAAAACGTTCTTTCTGAACTAATTACCGATAACGGTACTTAATACTGTATATAAAATTGGTTCTGGATGCATCGTAAGATTTCGCAAATTATGTATTGATAATTAAATGCTTAATTGTATACATCTAAACACTATCGCGGATCTGATGTTGGTATTATATATGGGAACGGCCTTTGACCCTTTGTAATGGATATTTGTTAGTATGAGTAAATCACGTTTTTGATAAACCAAAATGTGTTGTATAAAACGGAGATTTTTGGTTGTCACGAAATGTTTTATTTATGAGATTTTGGTCCAATTCAATTTGGTTGCACACAAGGTGATCCGTTGCTACATTTCAATAGTTTATGCTGAAATTATGTCTAAGAGTCTCGGGTCAAATCTTAAGATTCAAATAATCATACTTAATGACATTAACTCAAAATGTCACAATTTGCCGACCATACTATAATACTTCTGGATGAATCTCCAGTGGATCTCTGTTTCTTTAGATGCATTGTCATACTTCAAATACTAATCAGTTTTAAACGTTACTTCGCTGAGAGCAGTATTCATAGATAATAGAAGTTTGGATACAAAACCAAGCTTGCAACTACATTGGAACCCACGCAAAAAGTGACATGTTTGGCTAAATATATCATATTGACCCTTTAACAATTATAAATATAAATTATGTTGACAACATTCTCATAAAACAAACAAAATGTGAAAAATAGTCAATAAGGATAAAAGAATCCTATGGGAAGAATTCAAGTAATTGAAACATTACGATAACCGATCTAAGATCATTTCTGTTTATTTGCCTAACCTATACCATTGTCTTCACTCTTCCCCACTTAGAAATATATGTTCACGCATTTGTAATCCCTCAGAAAGTTACATTTAATTAAAGACCTTTCCAACTTCATTCAAGTTGTAAAGGCTTCATTACCAACCCTTAGTTACTAATGAGCAGCAAACAGCATAACACCTGAACAGACTGCAAGTTACTCACAGGCTGTTCTGGTGTTATGCTGTTTTTAAAAGGCCAGTTTCACTTTGCGTCTGAGTGGGATAGGGTTAAGCAATATTTTTAAGGCCTTTTCATCTTGTGTGGAATAGTCAACCACAAATTAGCAGCACTTACCATATAAAGGTAAACACAAATCGTTTAAAACATTAGTTATTTGTTTCCTTTTGTTAGCTATCCATTTGTTCCATAGAATAGTGATTGGGAATGTATGAATATTGTCAATACAACAATTTATTTTTCAAAAGGTGCACACCTGTGGAAGTTACTATACTGAAAACTTAATCAAAAGATACACAATAAGTTTTGGAAGGATACTTTAAAATCACGATTTGAACGTTGTGAAAAGATCTGCTTTTACTTCACAATTTATTTTTATTTAACCCATATATAACATTTGGTAATACATTTTTTTTAATCACGGGTTGAGAAAGGCTTAAATTGTGTTTGGGACTTAACACAACCGACTGACTTTTAAATGTTTTACAAATATGAAGATATTGCAAAGTTTAGAACTTCAATCCACGCAATGTATTTGTCCCAGGAATGATTAACTTTTTGACAAGATACTTGCAACTCGGCGAATTGTTTGACGATTTTTTTATTGCTTTATGCAGCCGTTTCTCCCACTAGCCTAAAGATCATCTGTTTACAATGGTGTACGGATAGGTCCAAAAGTCGTATTCGTATCAGAACATCTTATCAGACGGTTTAGTAAGAACCGCATCAGACGGTTTTGGGGTCATAAACCGTCTGATACGATCGAATCAGACGGTTTTGACTTTTGGACCTATTGTACGCTTAACTGTTTGATGCGAAACCGTATGATACGATTCGTATCGTATATCGTATTCGTATAAAGCGTCTGATACGATTCGTATCATACGGTTTCGATAATTAGGTCCTCGCATGCGAGGAAACAGCAGCCGCTAAAATAAATACCGTGCGTAACGTTCTGTACTAAACATCACATTGTATGCACGAATATGTTTGTTATAGTTACGTAGTACGTATTTGTACATAAACTGATCATAAATATTTAAATGTACATGTTCGAAAACAATATTTGAAGTTTCATTTAAAATATGCTATGCGGGTATGAATGTACAATTGTTATGGTTTATGGTGTATTTATTATTCTTCCAAGAGTAAATGAAAACTTAATTTAAGTGCACAATGATGGCTGTTTAATCAATCTAGCATTGCAGCATTGTTATTGCTTTGTAGGAAATAAAGACTATATGATTACCTTGATAATGAGTAGATATTGTAAATTAGATTTATTGAAATACGTTCATATTTGTATTTTAGTTGCATAATCAAAAAGCAGTCCACAAAGAATAAGTAAGTATGGTATTGCAAGTAGACGCAAACAAATATTACAACACTTAGTGAACGTCCACAAACAATTGAATACGCTGTATCGATAGCTCTTTGTGAACTAAATCTCAAGGAACCGTTTCAAGTACCTACATATCATTCACTAGAAGTTGTTGATGACAGTGGATGTAGACCATTTCCTGCATACTAAACGTATAAACTCCTTTAGTATTGCTTTAAAGAAAGGTAATTCAACGTGAAATTCATGGACGTATACATGCAAATATGAATGAAATGGAAAACTGCCAAATGTGGCACGGGACATGCCTGTTTTGCATTTGGAAGATAGTGAAGGTGTTCACGTGTGTAGATATTAACAAGTCATGTCAATTTAAACATGATTATATGAAACGGTTGCACTCTGTTAATGTTTCTTATGTGTTTAGTGTTTGTAAAAACGAAAATTTAAAATAATATAGCTTAGAAATACGGCAATGTCGGTTTGATAATGTTTTTTTGCAAACAGTTTGTTGTGAAATATGACAAATACTTACTACTCATACATAGGTTTTAGGTAAGCTGCTCACAGATATGTTTTAATATCACTTTAATTTTGCTTTCTTGGAAAAATGAATGGTGTATCAACAATAAATTTGATAATTATTCTTTCGACGACACAAGTCCGGGTTTTAATGGGAACCTGTAAACTAGTAAAAAGAAGAGTACGAAACCTGTCGCTCACACTAAACGTCTGCAGTCGTATTGCAAGATAAATCAAGTGTTTTAAAACCAATTACGTACAGGATCGACCTGTAGTTTGAAAATATAAATGGTCCCTTTTTCATGGTTGTCTGCATTTCGCCGATATGTTATTAACTGATAAGAAGGATGGTAGTTTGTCGTTGCATTTGTTTAAAGGGTTATAGTGTCCGATCATGTATATTTGATGTATGTGAATGTTACTTTTTATTTATACAATCAAAACCCCTAGTTGCACACTGCCCTTATTGTACACCGTGTTTAGTTGTTTGTAAAAAAGGTTTTGTGTTCTGCTTGTTTTCGCAAAATGAAATTGAAAAAGGAATTGTTACACTACTTTTATTTGTGAAGTGTAAATTCTACGTAATTTGCGATATCGTATTGTGCCGGCTGACACATTTTGATAAACAACCTTCATTAAACAAGACATAATTTAGCACCGAGATTTTCGCCAAGCATATGTCTGAGTCATGATGATTTATTTCCACTGAACACTAATTTGGGAGGAACATATCCATTTTTCATAACACTGGCACACTAGCTGTGTTACATGTGACGTTTTCGTTCTTGCTGTTTATTTGAACTGGAGTTTAAAGGAAACCATCAAACAGCAAACAGCCGTCTAAATTGACACTAGAATAACCAAGTTTGAAAGTGTCATTTAGAGCAACGGATGTAAAAGATGAAACCACGTACGGTCACATTAAACGCCATAGGATAACCACACCATATATTTCACGATAAGTATCGCGTTTACTAGTTACATGTTGTGTTTACCATATAGGTCCGAGAGAGATTTATGTAACTACTTACTTATTGCGGTAGTACACATTACTTTTAAGTTACAGTTTACAAACAAATACATGAACATTTCAATTAGTATTTTACTAACTAGCCTTAAAGTGCCTATACAGAATATACGCTATTTTCTTGATAACACAACCTTAACACAATATATCCCTTCAACTAGAATGTGTTAACGTAAATAATAATACTTTCATTAGTCTGCGACAACATCAGTTGTTCAAGATATTCCGCAATATATTGCTTACGCATTCCCGTGCCAAGTTTATCTGCCATGGCACGTTAATATTTCTTTTGCAACTTAAATCATCTACATTTACAGATTTCTTTCGGAGAGTCAAGGCACATTTTACTGAAGCGAATAATATTGTTAAAAGATTTTGAGATGCCAAAAATTATTGATAGTGCGATTAAGGTAAATAACGATGTTATTTGTAATGATACAAATTTATAATGATAATAACAATTTGTGTGATAGAAAAAATGCATATTTAATTTATATTTACCAATTGATATCCCCATCAAATAAGCATTCAATATAAGACGTTATAACTATTGGGCTAATTGTTCACTTTATCAGATGGCTTCAAACCGGGATAATAAAGAGTTGATTATTTACCAAACATTAAGGACAATTTATACTAAATATTATGGTGACATATGTTCGCCTATAATTATGTTGTAGACTACATTTGTCTAAACTCGGGACACCTATTTGCGTTATTGTTCGTCGATCTTGTATGCGACTATTCATGGAAAGTAAAACCGCACATCGCAATTTTTCCACGCTTCTACACTTGGCCCTTCCTGCGGGTCAGATAGTTTTCAAAGTCTTATGGTTCAACATATTGAAATGGCGTGGTCTTACTATTTCATATTTGGCATTTAATGTTATTTCTCTTGCGCAAAACAATTGCCTCGCTGTGGTACTTTTGATATGTATATGGATAAACATAGAACTTTGTCTCAAGTATTCTGGAATAGTATGATCCATAGGCTCGTCGTTGGTGTTGGACATTCACAATAGTGTGTTGTTTATTTTACAAAAAGTCATTTCTTACGCATTGCAGTGGATCTCGTCTCACGGTCACATAAAATTATTTAAACCATTAATTACGAATTTTCAAATTCAGCTCTTGCCACTAAACAGACCATAATCTCAAATAAGACATTTAATAATGACCGTATGTTTGTTCGTACAAAGCAAAATAAAATATTAAATTTACTTCTAGGGGATCAAAACAGTTTCCAAGTTTACCCCGATTTACTTACACATGTAAGATGTGTAATATATGTAAAGTGTTTGTTCAAGAAAACGGTAGAGTCGAAACGGAAAAAGGTACTTTCGCGATATACAATGTACACTCTGTTTCGATAATTATGCAGGGAAATAAAACTTCGTGCATTTTGAATGTAAGATTTAAACGCTTTTGTTGACAATTACAACTTTAAGAGGGTCTAATAATAAGTGGAATTTAACAGTTGTTATTGTTACAAAACAACAATGTTTTGGCTTTCCAGAAATGCGGAACAATAACTAACAAATTAAAGTGGTTTTCAATGGTATAGAACAATAGAATATAAACAACATTACCTTGGTAATATCATGACAAACGGTATATAATTTGAGCCAAAACAATAATAACATTTTAAGGCATTAATTATTTATTTACCTTAACAAAAGACATAAATGTGCCTACAAATACCATATCAATTTACTAAGTACTTATGTATTATCCACTTTAAACTAAAACTGCCAGTTTTTGGGATTTATTTAATTAAAATACATTCAGCGCGTTCATCTAAACAATTTAGAAAAGACTATTTACTTTACAACAAATCAACAAATTCATGAAGTATACATAAATATTTATCACGATCTTAATTGTATCTATGAAAAGTGTATCTTTAAACCTGTTGCACTATTAAAGAAATCGGAAATTGAAAGCTAGTATAACGAAAACAATTGGTCATCCAAAGTGCGATAAATTGTTAATATAACAGGGTTTATAGATCAAGGGCTATCTGAATCTAGGAAAACTGATCCATGTATTCCGTCACTTAAAAACAAACGAGACCACCGCGAACTGTCATGAGTACATACATGTATCACCTAGCTTATTAATAAACGCAAAACCCGTATTTGAAAGGTCATCGTGCTGAAATATAATGAAACAAATATGAACGTTATTGCAACTAGAGACAATCACGTGATTACCGCTGAGATGATTAATATGAACACAATTTATCACGTTTCAACAGGTAGTTATTTATAGAGCAACACGTAATTGATCATTTATCATATGAAGAACATCGTCATTAACATACAGATACATTACAAACATGCGTTTGAAAGCAATACTTAAAATCCATAATTTCAAAGTTTAAATTTTGAAATATGAGTATTTATATTAATATGTATTATACAATATGTTAAGCCGCGCTTTATAATCATGTTTAGAATTCAGTTTACAATCGAAACATTCCGAGTGCAAATATTTGAAATATCCCGTGAAGTTCTTTAAAATCTCGCCCTGTTATGATAGTATTGCAGGTACACAAACACATACAGAAAATGAAACTGCAGCTGAACCAGCGGATAGATAAGTAACCCTTATGATACATCCCGGTCTTGTAATGACGCTGCGCCAATTGACAAACACAGGAACACAGAGCAAATGAACTAGACAAAATACACAAGATTATAATAAACGGACGAGCCTGAATTATGAAACGGGGGTCACTGACTTAAAAGCAAAATGCAGTAAAATGTGTTCTACATATATATATTTTTTATTTTCTCTTAAATTGCATTTGACGCTACGCATGCTATATTTGTTAAAATCACAGAAAATTACTGTCAACCGTCAAACTTTTGGCTTTCATTTGTAAAAACTGTTTAGATATATAATTTATATCAAATAAGTGGATAAGAGCTGTCTTAGAACAGTAATATATACTAATATTCAGTTTTTATTGCATAATGTATGTGACATATCTGCTATCTGATACCATTCACCCAAATTTGAAAATAAATATATAAAATACTTATAACATGTAACGTTTACTGCGCGGGCGGAATATTAAATCTTTATTATGTAATGCGACCCTTAATGTATTGCAAAAACCAATTCTTAAACAGAAATGCAAATAACAAAAGTACACGCCAAGACGCAGACGTCCATAACACACGTACAAACAAAAACACAAATGGGGTCACCCAATTACCAAGTTTATTAATGTCCGATTGTAGATCTAAGCAGTCTTCAAAAGTAATAATTTCCCTATAGCAAACACAATCATCGGCAAAAAGTGTAATATTCGAAGTTATGTCCATAGAGATGTCATTAATATGCACAAAAAATAGGATAGGGCCTAACACAGTTCCCCGTGGTACTCCGGATTTAACAATTGCTGATTCTGATCTGGCGCCATTAACTACAACGCATTGCTTACGGTTTACTAAAAATGAGTCTATTCACTGTAGAATGTTTACGGGAACTCCATATTTGTGTAATTAAGTTTTTAATAATTCATGAGGCACGGTGTCGAACGCTTTTTCGAAGTCTAGTATAAAAATGTCCACTTGTTTGGATTTATCTATAGATGTTGCCCAGTCATCAGAGCTCCAGATAAGGGTCGTATTTTCGTAATTACGAAACATTTTCAAGTCCGTTACGTATTTATTTTAAAATCTTGTCGTACCATTAAGAATTACAAAATCAAGTAACGAATAATATGTTTACATCGGTTCGTATCGATTTTTATTGAGTTATTTTCGCGTATTAAAGATCTTTGCGGTGCTTATATAAAATGGTTATCGGGTTTGTTTAACAAAGCGCTTTTTCTCAATAAAAGCGACGCTTTCAACATATTGTACGCAAAGTGAGCCGAAGTTAAATGTTTAGAAAGACATTATAGAAAAGTTCTTATACGATGTTGTATGTTCAGTTGCTGACACAGTCGGAAAAGCTAAACAAAAACGCGACACGACGGGTCCAAACTTAAACACACAAAAAAACATTAAACGAGTGGAAGGGACAAGTCCCGTGGCTAATCGTTGAAAAGATTAAAGGGGAGACCCGTTTTAAATGTGAAATATGTAAAAATTCATCTAAGGCATGCAATCTAAACACAGTTTGGGCATATGAAGGTATCGGAAAAATAAAATTGTATAATACTGAAAAGACACTGTTGAACTCGTATAAATAAAGTTGCTAGTATGTTTATTTAGATTTTTTTTTCATAAAAATAACCATTATTATTTATTTTTAGGTCATTTAGAAAAAATAAGAATTATTTTCCAAAACTTAGTAGTAACGTTAAGAATAAAATTTCAGAGTTAAGAATTCTTTTTGAAAATCTGGTAGTAATTTAAGAATTTCACAAAACCTTATCTGGAGCTCTGCAGTCATTAATGACTGTTACAAGTTGGGTTTCACAACTGTGATTTTTACGAAAAGTATGTTGATTTTTGTTCAGAATAGAGTTGTTATCAAAATGTTGCATTAAGTTGGAACAGATGATGTGCTCTAGAAGTTTGCAACTTATGCAAGTCAACGACACAGGTCTATAATAACTAGGTTTTGATCTGTCATCTTTCTTGTATAACGGACAAATATTTGCTGATTTCCAATCCTCCGGAATAGTACCGATGTTTACTGATTGTTGAAAGAGATGCGCTAAGACGCTTGATATACTAGTTATAGTGGATGTATTTGAAATTATTATCGATACTTGGATGATATGAGGGATGGGTTAGTTAAGTGTAAGACAGAAAACACGTGTATAAGTGAAATACGATATGCATTCATTTGGCTGTATTGATGGGTTCACTCATAAGGTATGTAATTTAATAAGGCATGCACGCATATTGCTGATTGGTAAACGGTAAACTAGGTAATTAAGGCTAAATCGTTGAAAAAAATACAAAAACACACCAATCATATTTAACGTATAACACTGAACATATTATTATTTCAAGAGGATACGCAAAACAAATGGAAGTCGTACGAGTATTGCTGTTTTGAATTTAAATGTCACGGACGTTAATCGGATTGAACGTTAATAATGTACGTAGTGCATGTAGTTTTCAAGCGAGATTTCAGGGTCTTTGTTCACACTATTTCCAAGAAAACAATCTTCATTCTCATTATCAATATCATCACGAATATACTTGTCTCACATACTTCCCACATACTTCAGTTGCTTAAAGACATTATTTAAGGGAACAATATGCACTGATAAAAAGTAACCTAAGAATGTATTTTTAGTTAACGCACCACAAAACGTGTTCTTACATACAATTTTGCTCGCGTAAGGTTGAAAAATAGTGTTTTTTTGCG
The DNA here is from genome assembly GCF_020536995.1 of Dreissena polymorpha. Classification (NCBI taxonomy): domain Eukaryota; kingdom Metazoa; phylum Mollusca; class Bivalvia; order Myida; family Dreissenidae; genus Dreissena; species Dreissena polymorpha. The sequence goes on from NC_068363.1 coordinate 33,389,908, forward strand.
TGAATTTCACTTTCCCGGTCATTATATCAATCTATTTAAAGGTTAATGAACATTGACTGCAATTTTTTGTTACAATGAACCGATGATGTTTCTGAGGACCTTCTGAGTGACAGTTGTATTGACTCGAGCGTGATTATGGAATAATGGCGAATAGCAACTATGCACTAATACAAATGTACCGTTGTGTTATAGTTCTTACACGTTTAATTCTGTTTTTTTATTATGAGTTTTGGTGACTCTTTGAAATGACTAGACGAACGTCACATGACTCACGCTGTTTGGTTCACCAACGATTAAGTGTAGTTTATCAGTTTTCAATTACGTTTGCGAATAAGTATATTAATTGTACTTCAAAATGGTATTTGATAAGCAAGCTCGGTGACAAATGTCAAAATATAAAAGGCAAAGATGAAGTACTTGTTTCCATGTTTGCAATTTCTGTTTCAGTTCGTAAACGCTTTTCGTCTAATAAAAACCACTCTTTCAGTAAATAAGCGTTATATTTAATAGGTTTTCAAGCGGCAAGATAAAAATATGTTTAAATATTTACTGAAATATTGTTTTGGCGATTGTATCGACTGTTAAGTTTGTGTTTGCAGTAATGTAATATGATATTTCATTTCACACTACATTTTTAGACATCAAAATAAAGTGGTAACGAAGAATTGCTTCACTGAGTATAATGTCCATTGTAATAGATCACAAAAGTATGACATTAAAACTGCACGCCAAGTTGAGGTAAAATATGTAAAAAGATGTTTTTTGGAACCAATCGTGTCTCTTCTATGAGGCAGTATACAGTTCTGGAGCACATCGGAACAATTAATATACTTTGTTAGCACGTATAGGATATATGTATATTCAATAACAACTTAACGTCCGCAGTTTGTCATAGAACACATCTTACATTCGAATAATCGATAACTTTTTTGAAGCAGAAGATTTTAATAAAATGCATTTAGAGTTACAGTGAAGATATTCGTGTAATATGGATACTGCGATTCAAATATTTGTTCCAGGTTTAGAATACACGCCTATTATTTGATTGGAATTGGTCGATCTAAATGAGTAACCCAGGTTTTGTCTTGTGTGTATTTGCTACGTATGTGTATGTTAATGTGGTCACCTGCCTTAAATAATGGAATTAGGATAGGAATGACCTCCTGCTTATGTAAGAATGCGCTGAACTGTGGTTGATCAGCATTTGTTGCGTGATTTATATTTTGTGAGACTCGAATGTAACATGTTTGAAAGCAATAGTTAACGTTAAAAACGAAGTATAATTAGCGAACTAAAAACATGCAAGTCAATAAAGTTACAATACCAAAATGATGTTGTGATATATAAACCATAAAGTTTGCGTGATTGAGTAATGCACTATACACTTATATTTTGATAACTTTAAGCTAAAATATTATAAAATGCATGCTTGTAAATGGAGAAAAATGCTGAACCTTGTTTTATTGCACTTCTCTGCGTCTGATGAGATGAACAGTGCTAGAACAATACTTTTAAAAATGCATCAATACAAAATTGTGTGTGAAATTGATTTTTTGCCTTTTTGCTCTGATTTCCGGACTGATGAAGTTAATAGAATTATGGCAAATAAACTTTGTCTACAACTGTACTTGGTTGCCGTTGCGACTATAAAACCTGCAGTAAATAACGTGTTAAAAGAGAACATAGTTAAGTATGTGTTTTTTGCATATTACAGCACGAATTAAAAGCTCCTGACCATTAATAACGAATCAATTACAAAACGCATTTACTAGAATCGTGTACACATACATATTATATAAGGACGCATAGTTAGAAATCCACATTAAAATTAATGAGCAATCTCAACCATTTGAAAAATATTGTCTGTCACTAAAAATCGTCATCCTATTATTGTGTTGAACCATAATGATGTCAGACCAAAATTGGTGTACACCAAGATACTTATAATATCCGTCATAGAACTATAACACTATTTTATTCATTAAAACCATTTACTACAATTGTTTAACATTAACTTAATGTTGTATTGTAGCTGTGGAAAAGATAAAACATGATGATCGCTAGGGCTTATCCACCATGTACCAACATTATTCGTCTTTAGTTCGGCAACCCCGGCACTATGCTACGGTCGACTGATGTGTGGATGTATCAAGACTTCGTATATTACAAATTATATAAAGCACCAAAATATATATTGGAAATGACATCGTGTTATGCGAATCGTTACAACAAAGCCAAGGCAGTTACCTGGTATTACAATAGTAGAAACCAACATTTAAGGCGATCCGTTCTGAGCAAATTGTGATCGTATATTTAGCCTTTGGTTTACATGGAAAAATAAAACTTACGAGGCATTCATTGAAACGGTGTGTTCGTTTTGAAATATCCTATTAAACCATAGATGGTTAAGAGTATGGTCTCAAACGCATGCATGTATAAAAACGAACACGTTATATTAACTGTTAACTAAGTAGAAATGTCCACAATATTACTTGATGCGACAATGATACATTACTTCATTATTATACGTTTTAAGTCATTTTCACCGATAACTATCCTTCGAAAAAAAAAATCAATATCTATGAAAGTTAATAAATGAATGTTTATACTATTTACGTGCCAATTTGGCTGCTGAAAAGAATGAATAAACGTGCAATAATTATAATACAGAACCAGTGTCTGCCATGAGCATTTATTCCAGTTGTTTTCAGATGGGTAGAAGTCCTTTTGTTGCAACTCTTTAAGGTAATAATCATGGTTCAAAAATTTAGCATGTCGATGTTCTTGACATCATCTGCGTTTGTGTTGTTTGCAGTATCATATAATACTATCGTATCATGTGTTATGTTTATAGAACACATTTAATGACATTTAATTGACATAACGAAAAATGCATAACTCTTTAATTGATTAGAACAACCTAAAATAATCGTGGCTCTGCTGTTCATTTGCATGACGTAATAACTCGAGTTGTGGAGTATCGATCAATCGCCTACTAACTAGATATAATAATCAGGAGCACTTTCACAACTGTAGCTCATCTAAATAAGCTTAACTGTTTTATAGAGTACTTAAATGTGATATTAGCTTAGCTATAATCATCCATTGGTCTAAATGGATGTCTAAATCTTCACTATAAAATATTCTTAACCGGATTCATCTGGACATAATAGAGCAATACGATTTGCGGAAAACACTGCACGATCTCTTGCAAGATTTGAAAACACCACTCTGGCATGCGGTGGAAAAGCATATAAAATGCAATTGAAATTAAAACAATTCGTACCACGGAGAGGTAAGCGATTGTTTCTCGTCAAATAATGCATTGATAAACACGTTTGCTGCTTTTTATCTTTTCCATTGTTTGTACTGTTTGTTTTTGTCTTATGCATGGATTTGTTGAACAAGAACATTAACAGTTAAATGTTCTGTACCGGATGTATACAATAAATTTACATATTCAATTTAATCCTTGGTTTTTGTTTCACAAAACAGTCTTTTCCATGTTTTCACATGTGTCAGATTATAACTAGGGGTGGTTGCTCAAAATTTCAACGGCAAATTGAACTACCAGCCGTAAATGTTTCGATCAAGAAATTTATGAGACACTAGTGGTAACACTTACATACATGTGTTTATATGTAACTAATATATATATGCTCAAATAATTTAAAAAGATTTTATGTCGATTGGCAATCCACAACCACCATGGTTGAGTCTACAGGAGATTAACAGGTGGGTGTGCGATTGTATTAGCCTTATTATATATCTAACATTCTTTGAAGTGCAGGAAATATTTGTATTAAAGCTGACGTTCATTCGTAACAACAAACACATTACATGCACTGTATGTGTAATATACATTATCAAACAGTTTGCTATTGATTTATTATTTTTCAAAGACGACCGCGATACTGAAATTGTAAGAAATTCCAACTTCTGCAAAGCAACTCACTTGCAATCCAATACTTAATATCATTGCACTTAAATTGTTATAATCAAGCAAATATGAATCTATTTGTTTAGCAAATATTTGCGTTTAAAGTTAGTTGAATTTAATCGACTTTTGCAGATTGGTCCAAATTGATTTTAAGTGCGGTCACATTTAGTTCTTTGGTTGTGAATGGAGACCACATTTTCAATATGTCCATGGGTTATCCTCTTCAGATTGAAAGTAAGCACGCAGTATCTAACTTTCTTCACTTATTCGGTTTTCTGCAGTCTATGGATTAACATTATCTGTCTCAGTCAGACAAATGTCTAACTGTCGGCACCAATGGCGTCCGTTGTCATCCGTTTAAATTAAAAACCAGATCAAAGTAATCGTAATTGAATTTATTATTTTGATTTGTCGATTGAATCGTTAGCTTTATTTCCACATCTATTTCTAACATGTCAGACAGACATTGTAATACATTAGTTATGTCATCTTCTTTTCAACACATGAAATTTTATCATTTGATGTTTATTGGGATAGACCTGTACATCGCATTTAAATTAAAATCAACATACCAGGTAACGCAAGAAACTTTAAAAAGCAACATTGAAACTTAGATTTAGCAGATACTTGTATTAAAACAATGAACATTAACTAACTTTTACATTTTGTATAAAATGTATGACAGAATGCAAGTTGTATAATCCGCAAATCACAGAATTAATGAATGCATGGAGAAATCAGGTAATAGTGTTCAGTGTTGGGGTCCTCTAATAAACATTAACTATATTCAAACACAAATACAAACATTGGTAACACTCTTTGAAATAACCCGTATTATTATTTATATACTAACAAACTCTAAGTTTGCAAAAATACTTTATAGTTCAATGGACTTTATACAAGTCAAATTATATTATCGTTAAAAATATACTATAATTTATGTCATGATTTTAAATTGATTATACATAGAAATTATTTGTGATTTATTTTTTACATATGGTAGAGTTTGGAGCTTAAGCTGTCCATAACCTTCTATTATCCCCGTAAACCTCTGCCATTGAGGTTTCACACAAGATCATAAATGCAAGCTTTGTGATCTTCCCGATACTCTAGAACCTGCTCTTTATTGCTGTCATACAGCTCTGTCTGTCACGAAGAAGATACAGATTGCGTCACAACAACGTCCTCAGAGAGGTGTCTGAGTGGCTTGAACATGAAAGGAATAAGGAACGCAGTATTACCCCGCGAAAACATATAATCAAATGTGTAAAGCCGAAAGAAACTGCACAGAGAAAGCCGACACAGAAAAATCCTGAACGGCACGATCGGGTGGACCATGAAGGTTGTCCTTGACAAGAACCTGGTCTCTAAGTATCGTAAAGTCAAACCTAAGACCCGATATTTTTTCGTGATCATAGACGGAACAACGACGTGTAGTGATCGAGTTAACGGTACCATGGAAAACCTGATGCGAGGAGGCGTACGAGAAAGAAAAGGCCAATTATCCAGAGCTGCTAAAAGCTTGTATTCAATTAGAATAGGCCGGCGTACTTGGTTGTTCCCAAGAAGGCGTAAGAGACTTGTGCGCATAATCCGTGTGCCGATTGATGTCAGCCGACAGGGATAGATGGGAACCTTGAAGAAAAAAATCTATCGACAGTCAAACAGTAGCTATGGAGGCCACACCATCCCGAGATGTTCATTGTTCAGAGGAGAAACATTGACAGTGGGGAAAATCGATGCTGATAATGGAAGTTGATCTGCAATTCACACCCACAGTTGAGTCTACATGAGATTTAAGGGTGGGTGTGCAAGTGTATGACACTTATTATATATCTAACATTTTTTCAGTCGCAATTCATATTTGTATTTTATCTGACGTTCTTTCGAATGAACGAACACATTAATATGTACGTGTATTTTACATTATCAACTAACTTGCTTTTCGATGTTTCTGCTTCAAAGACGACAGCCATACAGAAATTGGAAGTAAATGGACAGAAATACCAACTTTTTAAATAAACTCACTTTCAATTCAATGCTTCTTATCATTGCACTTACTTCGTAAAAAGAGACAACAAACTGCTGCTGAAAGTGATATTTCACATGAAGTATTTAAAGGTTATTTTAGTACACTCATGTCTGGTGGCGATAAAAAAATGATGACTTTTCTAACTGTATTAGTCAGTTTATAATGAAACTGATTAGTTCAACATTTGAATGTCCAGATTTCCCAATAGCAGATACAGAAATTATAGCAGCTATTAAGAAGCTTAGTACAAATAATTAGTTCGACTTTTGAATGTCTAGATATCCCAATTGCAGATACAAAAATAATAACAGCTGTTAAGAAGCTTTGTACAAATAAATTACATTTAATTAAAAATGTTCTGTATGAATATTTTAAACACATTTTAATAACATATTAAACTCAATGTCATGTCCGCATGTTTTGGCCTCAGGCATGAGTATCCCTATCCATAAACAAGGTCCGTCCCAAATAACTATAGAGGGATTACATTGCAAGCGATTTTAGTAAATTGGTAACAATAGTATTGAACAAGCGATACACCCTTATAAACTAAGGAATGACCAGGGAGTATATCAACCGATCTGGGTTTTTTTATCTTTCTCGAAAAGATATTGAGATACAATAACAAGAAATATACATTAGGGTAATTATATTGACATAATCGATATTTTTGTATTATCGTTCGCCGACAACACAGTACTCGTTTCGGAATCTGAAGAAGGCTTACACAACTCCCTCAAAAGTCTACATTCATAGTATCAAAAAATGGAATCTAACAATAAGTACAGAACAAAACTAGAGACATGATCATTCGAAAAGGGGATTTGTAAGTGTAAACGACAATGGGTTTTATGATACCAAGACGTTGAGGTCGTTATTACGTATATCGCTCTGTGAATTATGTTTACCAGCGGTAAGACATTCGCTCTAGCTTCGAAAATACTAATGTCTTCAATTAAGAATAACAGAGTACCACCTAATGCATTGTTTAATCTCTTGACACTTATGTAGTATCAGTCTTAAATTAAAATTAAGGAAGTTTGCGTTTAAAATCAAGGAGAAAGTTTAGGAAGAGTAAACAACACGTTCAGTAAATGGGTTCTTTAGAAGAAAGCGTCTTCAAATACTTTTGAATTGTTTAAATAATAGGGTTGATTGTCATTGTATATCGACCGATATATTAGAATAATAAAATCCTTTTATATGTTAAACAAGAAAATTACATTGTATATACCATTTAAAATTATCAGTTAAATAAAATTAATGTAAAGCATTTTCGTTCAAACTGGGCCTCACATGTACGTTTTCTAATGCAATCATCTGGTTTAAATGAAATATGTTTATATCGTCATTCGATTAAGAAACATTTAGCCAAAAGCTAACAAAGCTAACAACTGGACTTCTCAATATCTATAGCGATTAGGTCTAGACAAGTCAACGTTTCTTGATGTGTATAGGGAAATTAAACTCACCTTTAATAATCAGCTTATTTAAGCCACTACGATTTTCAGAAATACATTCATATATTGGCAAACTTAATCGTCCAACAAACTAAATATTGAAATCGGCCGGCACTATAATTTACCTAGACAGGATAGCAAATTAACCATATCCGATCTTTATAATATGTGTAAGACAAATATAATTTGCCCAATTTATATATTGTGTATGTAAAATATATGTGTTTAATGCAAAGCTAAAACAAAAAAAAAACATATAGAAGTGATCAAACACTGCTCGTTTCTAGATTGATTTCGATTAATTATTACCGAAATATATTATGAGAATAAACATCTTATTTCCTTTCATATAAATCTAATAATTTATCAACTTTCAAAAATGTGTATTTACTAAACCACTAGTTTACAATTATAAAGAAAATAGTGTCTTCTTTCAAGTAAAAATAATGCATCTAACTACACAATTGTTATTAAGTGGATGTTATTTAAACCATTAACGCTCTCAATCAAATCAAGTATATATATATATATATATATATATATATATATATATATATATATATATATATATATATATATATATATTATATATATATATTAAATGTATATTGTTATTGCATATTTGTCAAACGATAACCTTGTAATTATTAAGTTGAATACATATTGCGTTCTGTTCTGTTATATATGATTGCTTGAAATAAATTGCGAAATATTAGTTTCGTACAACTCTTGCGTAAGCGAATTATGGCAATAGCAATCAACCATATTACGGATACTATATTTTTCCCACAATTGTAACTTGGACTGTGTTTGTGTTTGTATCCAAATTAATATTTCCCAATCCCAAAATATTACCCGAATTTGGATAATTCCGGACATTGTAATGATCACGACCTTCAGTGTGGTATGGCTTTTAAATCAAGCGATTCATGGAATGCATTTTCCTAAATTTGCCCATGTCCTCTTATTATCATTATCTCTTTAAGTAATCGTTCGATTTCTGATTATCGGATGCGCAGAAAAAGTTCAGATTATAATTATTCGTGTCTTATTAAATGTATGATTGCATGAAACTATACGTTGGTTTATTTGGTATGTTTTGCAGTATTGTTTAATAAATTTGTTTTAACATCCGGAAAATCTTTCTTTATGATTTGTCTTTATAAAATGTGTGTTAAACCTTGCGGCCTGTCACCATATAAATAAACGCGCAAGTTGTAAAAGTCATACCATAACAATACCATTAGCTTACATTTCAACTAATACTATAAAATTATTATAATGTTCTGAGTAATCTATGAAGTGTTTGTGAATACCATCGTACATGGAAATAAACACAGTGTCATATTGAAAACAAATGCAATTGTGGACTTAATGATTAATTTGCCAACCCTATTAAAACATGTATGTAATGATCAAAACATGTCACTTTATTTCCATTTCCAGAATTGTGTTTAGCTTATGTTCGCTTAGTCTTACACTATACGGTATTGCAAAGGTTAAGACTTCCAAAATTACCAGAATTATGTCGTGAAAAGTATTTGATGTTACGCGAGATCGGAAACCAAGAGGCTTTTCTCCGAAAAACTCTGATAATATAAATGAGCAAAATTAATATGTTCATTCTCGTGAGGGAAATGCCTGTGGGTCTATTCTTTTTAGGATAACACTAAATTGGGGTTGTACGTAGACTTCAAGTACGAGTTAAAATTGTTAAAATTGTAAGGTTCAATCCTGAATGGGTAGCCGATTCATACACAAGTCCGATGAAATGTTCATTTCTTTTTTTCTGCTAATTAACAAGTTCACAACATATTCCCATTAATAAGGTACATTCAGTTAGCTCCGATTTAGCGAGCTTTCAAGGATCGATTTTGAGCTACGCAGACCGAATACGGCCTATCCATGACGCGGATCAAATAGTGTTGATTTTTAGTCTTAGTACCTTCAAGTGCCTAGGAAAACGTTCAAAGTTTAAAATTTGAAAAAATCCCCTGCATATAAATAAAAAACTTGCTAATGACGGCAACTGTATATGTTTCAACAAAGTTATACAAATTTCGCTAGTTTTTTTTTTACTTTGACTTGTTCAGCTTTTATGTTAACAAATATCCTGCGCAGGTAAAAGTATGTCATTTTAAGTTATCAAGTAGCAGAAATATTGATCTAAGCTGTTGGTTTTTCGAACATACCTGTTGTAAATTCAAGCAACTGTAAACCTGGAAACAGAACACAAGTTATCGATACTTGACAGGCATTACTAATTGAATACTTATTGAAATGGATCGATAACATCAGCTTAAAAAATACAACCGGTCGTATGGTTATAATGAATAATTTAATGGAATTTCCATGCATGTTTCGGTTCTTCATTGTATGGAGCATTTTCTCACAAAACGCATCTTCAACTTAATATATGGAGAATGTAACCCATTCAGCATTCTATAATATTTATGTTCACCAACTTTTGTGTTACACATGTTTCTGCGGCAATGATCTGATAATAATTAATTTTGAACGAGAATACACCATAAGACAATGAAGCAGAAGCGTGCATTTTAGCAGTTAGACATTTAACAATAACTAATTGTATTGTAAAAAACACATAACAAGCTTTCCAATTTTTTTTAACATGCTATTTCAATCACAAAAAAAACGGCCTTAAGGGACCGATAGTTTAAAAATTTACATAGATAATACATTTTGCTTGAGACGTAAACGAAATTAAAAACATATACCTTTGTGAATAACAGGTTATCAAAAAGTAGATAATACATTAAAGCGTGAAAATATAATACATTCACTTTTCGTAAATATTGTGTTAGATTTCTAAAAGTGCTTTTGAACATGGTGCAATTTAAAAGCTATAGTTTTGAAAATGAAATACCAATAATTAAGGCGCCCAGAATAAAAAGACGCTGGTTGTAAATTCAGAATAAAAGTACAGAGATATCATAATTATGCTTTTTGCCAACTATATACCCATAAATTCGTTCTTTAGTAAATACGGTAGTTCTTATTTGATAATGATAATCTTATCTGACAGTTGTAAATCCTGATCAGACACGCGTTTACTACGAATTCAATAATATCATATACATAAAATAAGACGAATAGAAACTTATTCATGTAAATAAATATGCTATTAAAAGCAACGATATATATATTCCACCGACTGCATTTATAACATGTATATCAATTTGTATTATCCATCATTCATTAAATAAAATTGTTTTAAATGTATAATAAGAATCTATATAAACATAATATATGAGTTGTATTATCCATATGTGAGTTGTGTTTCATCATCACAATACTTCTGTATACTCATGTTTAATATTAGTTTCAGAGACATATAACATTTTTTTGGTGTAAGACAATTTATTTTTGTGAAAACTATAATTTCATATTATGTACAGAATTAAGAATATTAGAAAAAGCAAACAGTTATTGCTCAGCAACATCGATAAACTTGTTTCATTTACTTCTATTGACAAAATTTAAATACGAACATACTGTTTGGCCACACTCGATCCATACAACTATATTAAACAAAATATGACCTTTTTGCCTACGACACTCTTGGCAAAAACAGGAAAAGAATCATTGAACATATAACGTTCACATTGGCCTACATTGTCAATAAATTGTATGGTGTGTAATACTTGTATTATTGATAATAACCTTTATAATAATTATATAAAAAAATAGAAAAAACTATGTTGGTGTGCTTTGTACTTCATTTATCCGTCGGGTTAGAAAAAAGGTTGACATGGCGAGGCTTGCCGAGCGGTGAAAGCTTTTCTGAAACGAGTTGGAAAACCTTAGATCATTGTTTCAAGTATGTAGACGGGCATTTATAAAAAAAAATATTTTTTTTATTCAATATAAGGCATACGATGTATACATGTATATGATCATAAAGTGATACCATGTAGCAGCAATAATAATCAAACATGTCATGCATGATATGCTAATATATACATTTTCGACCGTGTGGTTTCCTTTTGATTTAAAAAAAGGTTAATAAGTATGAGTTGCATAAAGTTGGTAGAAAGCATACTGGACTTGTTAATGAAAGTGTAATGTGTTTCCATTTTTGTTCAAATATATGAAGTTTATCATGTTTAGGGCTATTTCTTTTTCAATTTGAATCTTCAGTTTTAAAAAATTGATAAAACAGTTTATTGTAGTGTTTTGTTTTCTGTATTTCATGCTAAATATTAAATATGTCATTAATATAATTATGTAATTCACAGCTTTATTAACATCTTGTATTTTGAAGGTATGTACCCCTAAACTGGTATCTAAGAGAGATAGTTTAACATTTAAATGCTGTTTCTCTTGAAAGGTTGTTAATTGTTTCCATAGAGATTGAATATGTTTACACTCCCAGAAAAGGTGTTTTATTATTTCAATATGTTCACTACACATATCACATAGATTTGAGTTGGCTAGGTTGCACTTAAAAAGATATTTATTTGTAGCTATGGTTCTCTAGATGTATTTATATTGAACATTTCTCAGTGTGCTATCAGTAGTTGATTTATATGGCATGACAAAAATTTGTTTCCAATTAAATTCTTTTTCCCCAATAAGGTTTATTTTTAATTATACTATCTAACAGTTTATGCCCTGAAGTTAGGGCTGTTAATAATTTTTTAACAGAAGAACATTCAAGTCATTTCATTTCCCTCACCAGTTTGCGTGAAATGAGTGTACCTTGTGTTAATATACTAGTGAATGGCTTATGATGTTAAATAATAGCAAAACTTATATTAAATTGAACAAAAAATCAAAAACTATTTATGATGAAATAATAGTTGTATTCCAGACAAAAACTTCATATTAATTTATTATAATAAGTGATTGTAATGCTTTCATAAAACTTTTGAAAACATCAATAATTATAATGAATAGTAATTGAAATGAAGACTTAGTACATGCATCTCTAAAATTATGTATTCGTTGGTGCGACGTTCGGTGGAATAATGACGCACATAGCTCGAAAAACTGTTTATTTAAATGTTGTCTGCTATTTAGCACGACGTTTTACAAATCCACACAATAGTCTTTTAACAGGGCGCATACGGTAACTTTCAAGTGTTTTTAATCAAATACACAAACATACGAGCGGGACTCGTACAGAGATAATTGCGATTAAAGGGACTGGCAACCGCGATTGACGACAAAAGAAAATTTTAAAATACCGCATTTTTTTAGAATTATTAGTTTATATTTATTAAAATATCACGACTGGTATATAAGATTACTTGAAAAAAGTTCATATTTTCAGTATATTCGGTAATAAAATTTCGCGATGTGAAATCGAAAGTACATCGCGAAAATAGTGACATAACGATATACACACTATAAATAACGCAAGTAGATTGATCATTTTATATATAACATAAATGCAATTCATTACGCATACACAATTTGCATTCCTGGGTTTACCATGTGACGATGATGATCAATCTACTTGCATTATTTATAGTTAACTGGTAGTTACCTGGTAGACATACCCAGTAAAATTTATTACCGAATATACTGAAAATATGAAAACTTAACAACTTTTTTCAAGTAACGTAATATACCAGTCGTGATATTTTAATCAATATAAACTAATAATTGTAAAAAATACGGTATTTAAGAACTTTTCTTTTTTCGTCAATCGCGGTTGACAGTCCCTTTAAGAGAAGATAAGTGATAGTTTATCATTCAGAATATCGACACTGCTATTTGGTATACAAGTTATAGTATCGTGTCGTGTACACATTACATCACGGTTTCTTCACATGATGCATTACGATGACCTGGAAGTTGTATTGTGTTATGCTGGTACATCTATCAAATGCCTCAGAAAGTTGCAAACATGTTGGTATGGAGAATAATTAGCTTTTGTGTAATTTTACAGGAATAAGATTTCCTTAATTGTCTTTTCGTGTGTTTTTGCACAGCTATGGTACAACTGTTAATCTATTGTTTTATGATATGTTTGTTGTTGAGTATTTTGTCGAGCTTTCTAACTACGCTGAATGTGAAACACGTTTAATCTCCGGCGTCTCAATATTCTTATGATGACCATAAAACTTTAATTGTGTACAGCATGAAGTTTGCACCATGTATGATGTATCAATAATGATGTATATTTTAGTTAATAGTGTCATATGCAAACGTTGTTGTTTTAATCATTGTAGATAAACAACACATTTTGGTCGATTCAATATGTCTCACATTGTGTAACTTTTATAATATGCGACGACAGGTCTCTCCTTTGTTCCATTTATGGACTGTTAACCCCGCCAATAAAATTCAATCATCACGGTTCCAGTGTAATTAGGCTTTTTATGAGATATTCTTCTGATTAGATGGTGCCCTCGGCCTAATGTGCACTTTTGTTAAGTTTCCACCACAGTTATTCTTAAACATAAACAAACACTCATTTTGAAACCACATATGTGTTTCGCAATATCAAGAAACATAAGATGATTAATTCTATTGTAAATATGTGTTGCACGCAACCTAACCAGTTAAGCTGTTGGAGAGATCACATTGTGCACAAAGTAAAACCAGAATATAAAAAAACGGCTCATGTATATATTGCTTCATAAAGTTTCTTGACATATGGCGTTATCGTCTATTGTATGGTAAACAAATATTATAAATTTATTTAGCGCTTAATAAAGACAAGTGGTGCTGCTAGAGTGATGAAACAGATACAAAATAATTTCTAGCATCCATGTTCTTCGATACATGACTAAGTATTCTAAGAAAAACGTTAGGTGCATATTGTAGTATCACACTCAATTATTCACAATTAATTGATGCCTTTATTTAATGTACATGTTCAATGTAAAACATCATCTCATTATATTAATCATTTTCTGGTATTATGTCTTGGTGTTACTGTAGAAAGTCTTCAAACCATCTCAACACACATCAACATACCATACAATAAACTAAAAACTACTAGACTCTTTCTTCTTATTGTACACCTCGTCTTAGGTGTAAAGATAACGTGTAATTCAGTCACAGACGGAAGATTATGTGTCAGCATATTGGGGTTGTTGTAATGTTTTTTTCGATAATAAAGCAAAACAAGCATGGTTGTGTGATAATGTTTTATCCTTGTGATCATTATATGATCGAAATATCCATTAACTAAGCGATAACCCGGGTGGAATCCATTAATATCCCGTTAGCGACGGACAGAAGTTTCATGCCGATGAATAAATGTGTTTAATTAATTTTGTCACTTACATTTATCATCATATCATGAATGCGTCGATACATCCATAATGATGAATGATTAAATTAGGATTCACATTTTTTGAAAGGGGAAATTTTTTGAATCGGATTTTTGGCATCGGCGGGAGGCTAAACTAAACTAAAACGTGTCACAAAATATATCACAAAAGAGATGATGCAACATATGGAAGCAGCCGTAATTGCTTCGTAGAATGCTATTGTACTTTTAAAATGTATCATACACAATTTACTAGGTTTTGCTATACAATTTGATATTGCTTCTAAGGCTTGACTGATCGTTTTTGTTAAGTTTCTTTTCTATGTAAAAGTGACATCAAATTCGGATATTAACTGTTGTGTGACTTGTTCAGTATAAGTTGACATATTATCATCAGTTATTCCAACCACAGGTGTTCATTACATATTTTAATTAAGCGTAGTCATCATGATTATATTTCAACATTTTACCATTTCAAGTTGATTAAGAACCCCTTTGTAAGTTTACAACGCAGAAAACGGACTCAATTGTTGATCAGGCCTTTAGAAATATTTCACTGTATATTTTACATATCACTGTATATGAAACATATTATCTATGCAAAAGTTGGTTCAAATGATGATATATAGCTGTGTTAATGTTTTCGATTTGCCATTTGATTTTTATTCTGTACGGTTGAGCTGAACGAACCCTAATGTACAATGTACCTTACAGTCCACAAAAAGAGGAATTTAACTCGGGTGGGTTCTATGTAACATATAAGTGCATAAATGAAAGAAAATAACAGTAAGACGGTTGACCCAAAGACAAATGAAACACAAATCGCAATCGCTTCAGCAATTACATAATTGTCATGAAGTTTTGGTTGGTTCTACAATTTAGAACGACAATTAAATGTAATATTGAATGCCTTCTGAGTTGAAAAAATGTATATGAGTGTAAATTTAAGTTTATAATCAATTTTATAATCGTTTAACTCCAGAAGCATATTTATTTTATCGGACGATTCATTTGTATCATTTATACTGGGTTACTTAATCAGAAAATAAGACGATAATATGTATATAGAGAGAGAGCAAAAATGCCTCCAGCACAAAAAGCACATAATTCGTAAGCTCAGTTCGAACAATTTCGAACTTTGGTATTACCTGTTTTAATTTACAGAAACATTTAAAAGGGCACATGTTTATTTTAAATTGGATGGAATTAAATCCTGTGACATTTTCATAAAAAGCGCGAGTACCATTTTTGTTTTGTTATGTGCTTAAAGGCCACTTGTCTCCGATTAATGTGTGAGCTTTATTTACCGAGCAGTCAAATACATCAATATCCTATTTATATACAAAGTCATAAACCAATTCTTGTTATTGCTTCTGTTATATATATATATATTTGCAGATCATGCTTATTGCGTTAGAATCGATTTGGTTCATCAATATTATCACTATTATCAACTTGCTCATGCTTTGTTTCGATCTGTTCCCTTAAAAATATCTAAACGCTGCAGAGAACAAATAAAAAAAACTATATTTAAGCGTACTTTATTATTTTAAGATACCTAATGTTATAAATGATATAGTAAAGAGACACATTTTGTTGAGATAAATATAAAAATCTGAACTGGGGATGCGGTATGTTTTATTAGACATGGTCCCTCCATTTCCTGCAGTGTTGCCGATTTGTTTACAAAGAAACTTGAGTACAAAGCAAATTATGTGTATAATAAGTTCAAAAGAAACGTTATTATGCTTCATTAAACTACCGGAGTAAGCAGATTAACCCTTGCTACTATTTATGGGCTGACAATTTTTATACCTAGCATTTCAAACAATATTTCCCAGTAACATGACACGATTAGTAATTATTCCTCGGGTAGATCTGGTGTCTGATAATTATAAAACTGTAAATTATTAACATGCAAGACAAACGTTTATAAAGTATATTAACGAACGCAATCGTATAGGTCCAATCAGATTTGACATAATTTGAACTGATAAACTTGGCGATGAGCAATCCCAATACAACAAGCTTGAATTTTCCTCATTTTACAGCTTTTATTATCGCGAAGTAAACATTATATCAACATTTTAATCTGTTCCCATAATTATAACAAGGTATGTTCAATTTACTAAGTATACTCATTTCAAATAACTTTTCTAAGCCTATTAATAATCAGTCAGGTGTAATTGACTTGATAAATTCAAGGCACACGACTCACTTATGATGATCAACTGTTAGGTCGATAACTTTCGTATGACAAGCATAGGTGAAGCCAGATATTAAAATTCCCATGAATTACAATCAACAACCACTCGTTAACTGCAACATTAATTCGTCATCAAAAGGTATAAAACACTATTTTAAAGATCAAATTACAAACATATATGGTTGGTGATGAAAAACCAAGAGTCCGTTATTTGGGCCGAGTGCTGAATTTGTTAAAAAATAGTGAAACACTCTTTTAAGTGATGCGTTACTTGAAAAACACATTTTTACGACGAAAACTATTCACAACTTAATAAAGACAATGTAATTGTAAACAAAAATATTCTGACATTTTTAAAGAAACAGCCTTATCATGTAACAAGAGCTGTCTCCATAGGATAACATATGCCCCCGAAAAACGCTTTGATAGAAGTTGTGAGCATTTTTCAAAACCTAAACGCAGATTTCGAAACCTAAACGCGGACCCTAAGTTCAAGATCAAGGTCAAAAGGGGTCCAAAATTGTGTGCGAATGGTGTGCCTTGTCCATATACACATGCATAACAAATATAAAGGTTATATCTGAAGCGACATATACAGTTATGAGTATTTTTCGAAACCTAAACGCAAAGTGTGACGGACAGACAGACGGACGGACGGACGGACAGACAGACAGACGGACGGACGGACGGACGGACAGTGAGATCACTATATGCCCTCCTTCGGGGGATTTAAAAAGTAATACCCGTCTCGAAATCTTGGTATTAACGATGAAGATTTAAATAGGCATCCCAAACATTACCCAAATTTTAAAGAACACAATTTAGTAGTTTATAAGGGCAACTCACATTTCAAAAGGTGTCTATCTTTTAAAACACATGGAAAATAATAAAGACCCTAGTTCAACAGGTTGATACTTATCTTCGTATAACGCATCGAGGCAAAGATCGGGCATTTTTATTTTCATATCTATAAATCACACATTTTTTGGTAGAAGTGTATCCGTTACTCTAACACCAGGTATAATTACAAGATAAAGTTATCTGCATTCCAAAAGGTGATAAACCTAAAACGTTCTTACTGAACAAGTGACCGATAACGGTACTACATTCGGTATATCAAATCTGTTCTGGATGCATTGCAAACAGATCGCAAATTATGTATGTATAATTAAATGTTCAAATCAAAACTGGAGATTTAAAGAGTATTGCCATATGAGAGAAAACCTGATTTATTTACCGTGTACTTAATTGTACAAATGTAAACACTATCGCGGGTCTGCTGTTGGTATTATATTTGTGGAAAGGCATTTGACCCTTTGTTATGGATATTTGTTAATATGACTAAATCACGTTCCTAATATACTACGATGTGTTGTATAAAATCGAGTATTTTGGTTGTCACGTTATATTGTTTTTATGAGATTGTCGTCCTATTCAATTTGGTTGCACACAAGGGGATCCGTTAAACTGCTACACTTTCATATTTTATACTGAAATGGTATCTTATAGTCTAGGGTCAAATCTTAAAAATAAAATAATCATAATTCATAACATAAACTCAAAATGTCACAATTTGCCGACGATACTATAATACTCCTGGATGGCTTTCCAGTGGATCTTTGTTTCTTTAGATGCATTGTCATACTTCAAATACTAATCAGTTTTCAACGTTACTTCGCTGACAGCAGCATTCATCCATATGTCGTAAGCCTTTCCTACTTTGATATATATTTTTGCGCATTGTAATTCCTCAGAAAGTTACATTTAATTAAAGACCTTTCTTACTAAATTCAATTTTTAAAGGCTTCATTTCCAACCCTTAGTTACTGATGAGCAGCAAACAGCATAAAACCTGAACAGTCTGCGAATTACTCACAGGCTGTTCTGGTTTTATGCTGTTTTCACAAAGCCAGTTTCAATTTGCTTCTGAGTGGGAAAGGGTTATCCAATATTTTTAAGGCCTTTCATCATGTTGGAATAGTCAACCACAAATTAGCAGCTTTAGCCATATAAAGGTATATACAAAAATAGTTTAAAACATTCGTTATTTGTTTCCTTTTGTTAGCTTTCCATTTGTTCTATAGAATAGTGATTAGGAATGGCCTATGTTTGAATATTGTCAATACAACAATTTATTTTTTCAAAAAGTGCACACTTGTGGTAGTTACTTTACTGAAAACTTAATCAACAGATACACAATATGTTTTGGAAAGATACCTTGAAATCACGATTGAACATTGTGAAAAAATCTGCTTTTACTTCAAAATTTATTTTTATTTAACCCAGATTTGGTAACACAATTTTATTTTTTAAATCGCGGGTTGAAACAGGCTTAAATTGCGTTTGGGACTTGATGCAACCGACTGACTTAAATCTGTTACAGTTATGATGATAGGGCACAGTACAGAACTTCAACCCAAGCTATGTATGTTTCCCAGGAATGATTAACTGTTTGACAAGATACTTGCAACTCAGCGAATTGTATGACAATTGCTTTATGTACCCGTTTCTCCCACTAGCCTAGTGTCTATTCTGAGTATAATCTTCAAGATATATTAAAGGGTTGTGTATGACCAAGTTGAGGAATATCTTTGTAAAAATAAGTTGTTTTATAAGTTCCAGTCTGGCTTTAGGCGAGGTTAGTCAACTGATACACGTCTTATTCATCTCTCTGATTTTATTAGATTGCAATTGGATCAAGGCAATCTTGTTGGTATGATTCTTCTTGATCTTCAAAAGGCCTTTGATACTGTAGACCATGGTTTACTTTTAATGAAGATAAAAGTTTTAGATCTCAGTAAAGATGTTTTAAGGTGGTTTAGATCGTACTTTTCTGATCGACAACAACTGGTTGATGTTTCAGGAACGTTTTCCTCTTTTTCGAATATTTCTTGTGATGTTCCTCAGGGCTCAATTTTAGGACCCCATCTGTTTTTAATCTATGTAAATGACATGGCAGCAGTTGTAAAAAACAAACTTTTATTGTATGCTGATGATTCTGGCATTTTGGTTACCGGTAAAAATAGACCTGATGTTAAAAATGCCCTGAATGAGGAAATTGAGGTCGTTAGTAAATGGCTCATTGACAATAAATTGCCATTGCACTTACGTAAAACTGAGTCCATTCTTTTTGGCTCTAAGCCCAAACTGCGGTTAAATCCTTATTTAAATGTATCATGTAATGGCAAAGTTATTGAGCCAACCTCTTCTGTTAATTATCTTGGTGTAACATTGGATCAAAATTTATCTTGTGATTCAATGGCTTCTTCAGTCATTAAAAAGGCAAACTCTAGGTTAAAATTTGTATTTAGGAAACGTGAATATCTCACTCAACATACTAAGAAACTTTTGGTTATGTCACTTATTCAATGTAATTTTGACTATGTCTGCTCCTTTTGGTACTATGGTTTGAAAAAATCATGGATGAACAAGTTACAGGTAACTCAAAATAAGTTGGTAAGGTTTGTTTTGAACCTAGAACCACGGTCACACATTGGTCATGAGCAATTTAAATTATTAAATTGGCTCCCAGTATCCAAACGAGTCGATCAAATTATTCTGACTCAAGTATTTAAGATTGTTGCTGGTACAGCCCCGGATTATATGGGTGAGCATTTCATTCCGGTTAAGGAAACATATGGTCACAATACACGGTTCCGTGAAAAAGTTTCTTTCACTATTCCGAAGGTTAAAGGTTTCGGTATCAAATCCTTTGCGTTTGTGGGTTGTAAACTATGGAATGGGTTACCTCCTTTTATTACTAATATATCTGAGTCCCATAGGTTCAATGTTGCCGTCAAAAGCCACTGTTTAAGTCAGATTTTATAATATTCTTTTACTAAGTAATCGGTATCATGTGTATTTTTTTTTAAATACATTCAGCTTTTTAATTACATTTCACTAGTCAGTTTGTGATATTAATGTTGTAATTATCTGTGATACATTTTTATTTGATATAAATAGTTTAATTACTTAAGTCATTTATTAACTTCATGTTATATGTGCTCATTTTTAACTGTGATATTCCTACACTAATGTCCACCGATTCAAATGCTCAGTTTCAATCTGTGATATATTATTGAGCAACAAGTTATGCCTTTCTATGTCATGCCACCATCTACAAGGACCACAATGGAAATAAGAGTTCGCTCTTTCTTTTGTGCTATCCTTGGTACTGTGTTGCGTGACATGGTTAATACGGATGTTTGTATTTTTATGTATTAATTTATGAATGCAACATGTTTGTTAATTGTGTTTGCACCATGATACCGAAATAAATCTATCTATCTATCTAGCCTACGGATCATCTGTTTACACACAAAGAGCACCGGACTTAAGTAAACTATCATTACCCAAAAGAGTCTTTGAAAAAGTGTATATACAAATGGTCGAACATTTTAAATAAATTGGAACAAAAGACAGGCGAACTATTTGTATGGGTACAAGCTCTTTCTAATTTAAATTAGATATGTCAATGATGTCAAATGTACCTTGTGTAAATCTAATTGTGAAACTATTCGCTATTGTATATGGGACAATAATATGTTTTATTGTAAAACTGTTATCTGTGCTTCTAAATTAAGAATCCTTCTCAAGGTTACGCGTATACATAGTGTTCGCTTTTCAAAAAATAATTACTTTATCGCATGCGAGGAAACAGCAGCCGCTATAATAAATATCGTGCGTATCGTTCTGTAGTAAACATCACTTTGTTTGTTATAGTTATGTAACACGTTGTTTTACATAAACTGATCATAAATATTTAAATGTACATGTTCGAAAACAATATTTGAAGTTTCATTTAAAATATGGTATGCGGGTATGAATGTTTCGATTGTTATGGTTTATGGTGTATTTAATATTCTTCCGATAGTAAATGAAAACTTAATGTAAGTGCATCATGATGGCAATTTAATCAGTCTATCATTGCAGCATTGTTATTGCTTTGTAGGAAATAAAGACTATATGATCAATTACAAATTATTACACATAAACTGATCATTAATATTTAAATGTACATGTTCGAAAAAAATATTTGAAGTTTCATTTAAAATATGGTATGCGGGTATGAATGTTTCGATTGTTATGGTTTATGGTGTATTTATTATTCTTCCGATAGTAAATGAAAACTTAATGAAAGGGCATCATAATGGCAATTTAATCAGTCTATCATTGCAGCAGTGTTATTGCTTTGTAGGAAATAAAGACTATATGATCAATTACGAATTATAACACAACAAAGAAAACAATAATTGTATACACTGTTCCATTTCTTTCGGTTATGATCCGCTATAATTTGGTGTTATTTGTTCTTAATTATGTATTATTAATATATAACATCGTCTTTTTTCTTAAAAAGTACTATTTTTAAAAAGTAAGTACAATAACCATTAGTACTGGTATTACATGTTTATCATTTGCAAAAATCGAATATTATGATGGGTAATTCTAAAACAAAGCAATGAAAGTTGCCATGAAGCATTTTTACCAGTAATTATTCTATGAAAAATGCTTTTGAATCGTTCTGAATTGTATTACTATAGTTATTACAATAATTATGTTCAACTAAATTTAAATTAATTCGCATTAATTCACGCATTTATGATATCAACATACAAAATCTTGATTCATTTTTTACTTACCAGATACAAACAGCCATTTTTTAACACTACCGTACACAATTTGGAAGATAAATCAACTGCACAATTTCTATACATCATTGATATTATAAACATGTATTGGCAAACTATACCGGTAATATGTTTGCATTCCGTTTTATATGTTATAAAATTATATTTTTGAAGAGGCAATTTATCTTTGCGTAACTTCATTTGTATGGTATGGTTATACAGCGAGTGTCTTTTTGCACGAACTGTCTAATATATATTGGTTCAGAAAGCGGCTTTCTTGTAGCAGCGATAAAAGTGTGCGTATTTTCATTGATGACATGATTGTGTTGTTCTTGTTTTGTGATTTCACAGTGTCTATGGAGTGTGCAAACACTAAGGTTAAACATATTTTCGTTAAAGTGAGAGCATTGCATGACTATCAACAATCAAGGTGTCAACAAATTCATAATAGTAAACCGTCATCAGGATTGTTTTCATTTTCAAAACAAACTGTTTAATTTTACGGTAACAGTTCATTATATTTGATATGTCAATCACCTAAACTTTTTGGATGTCAAAATGGGTACAACAATAGGATCGAAGTAACTGTTCTAACATTTGAGCTTCTTAACGAAAGAAACATATGTGCACAATAAATGTTTACATATATAATAGGGTATATCTTTCGCTGAAAGGCTGTGGTTTGATGTTTTGTGATCCTTTACAGTTTCGACAGAGCAACCTCAATGAACAGGCTTTATTTCAGGTAGATAGGTCCCTGTATCCTCACTAGTTCAAAGAGAATACTCTTGGATCCATTTTATTTGTTGGTTTTCATAAATAAATTGTAAGATCAAACAACTGCACAATTATCATACACCTTTGATATTTTATACTTGGATGTGCAGGCCATACGGGTAATATGTTTTTATTCCGTTTTATATATTATTGAATGCTACTTTTAAAGAGGCAATGTATCTTTGTGTAACTTGTAATTTGTATGTGTTTTTTGCACGACCTGTCTTATATATACTGTTTCAGAGAGCGGCTTTCTTGTAGCAGCGACAAAAGTTAGTGTGCGTTTTTTCATTGCTGACATGGTCTCGTGATTGTGTTGTTCTTGCTTTGTGATTTCACAGCGTGTATTGAGATCGAAAACAACAAGGTTAAACATAATTATATTCATAAAAGTGAGTAATGTGAATGGCTATAAACCACCACGGTATCAAAAAATTATATCAAATTAGTAAACTGATGTCAGGATTATTTACATATTTAAAACGGTTTTATTTGACGGTTACATTTCATAATATTTAATATTTCAATCCCCTAAACTTTTTGGATGTCGAAATGGGTTCACAAATAGCATCGAAATTACTGTTTTTACATTTGAACTTCATTACGAAACAAACATATTTGCACAATAAAAGTTTACCTTTATAAAAGGACATCCCTTTAGCAAAAAGGATGTGGTTTGATATTTACGTGATCCTTTATAGTTTCGACAGTGCAACTTCAGTGAACAGGTTTTATTTCTAGTAGAGAGATTCCTGTATCCCCACTTGTTCAAAGAGGGTATTCTACTCTTGGATCCATTTGTTTCTAAATTAAATTGTAAGATAAAACAACTGCAAAATTTTCATTCATCCGTGATATTGAATACATGTATTGGCAAACTATACGGGTAATATTTTTGTATTCCGTTGTATATGTTATATAATGCAACTCTTAGAAAGGCAATTCATTTTCGTGTACCTCTAGTTGTATGGTATGGTATGGTTATACGACTGTTTTGCTGTCTAAAATACTGGTTCACAAAGCGGCTTTCTTGTAGCAGCGATACAAGTAAGTGTGCGTTTTTCCTTTGCTGACATGACCTCGTGATTGTGTAGTACTTGATTTGTGATTTCACAGAGTGTATTGAGATCGCAAACAATAAGGTTAAACATATATTCGTAAAAGTGAGAGATTTGCATGAATATAAACATCCATGGTGTCAAATAATTTATATCAAAATAGTAAACTTATATCAGGATAATTTAGATTTTTACAACTGTTTTCTTTGACATTTACAGTTCCTAATATGTCAGATGTCAATCCCCTAGGCTTTTTGTATGTCAAAATGGGTCGAAAAATATGATCGAAGTAACTGTTTTTACATTTGAGCTTTTAAACGAAAGAAACAAATTTGCGCAATAACAGTTTTTTTATCACATACCGTAAGAATTTATTGTATTTATTTTTTATTGGTGTAACTGATCCTTTTCAACTATAGATTGTAAATTAATATTTTTTTGCTCAATCGTTTTATAAGCTCATCTATTTTTTGAAAAAAAATAATGAGCTATTGTCATCACCTTGGCGTCGGCGTCGGCGTTGGCGTCGGCGTCCGGTTAAGTTTTGCGTTTAGGTCCACTTTTCTCAGAAAGTATCAATGCTATTGCATTCAAACTTGGTACACTTACTCACTATCATGAGGGGACTAAGCAGGCAAAGTGAGATAACTCTGGCGTGCAATTTGACAGAATTATGTGCCCTTTTTAAACTTAGAAAATTGAAAATTTTGGTTAAGTTTTGTGTTTAGGTCCATTTTATTCCTTAAGTATCAAAGCTATTGCTTTCATACTTGCAACACTTACTAACTATCATAAGGGGACTGTGCAGGCAAAGTTATGTAACTCTGACTGGCATTTTGACAGAATTATGTGCCATTTTTATGCTTAGAAAATTGAAAATTTGTTTAAGTTTTGTGTTTAGGTCCACTTTATTCCTACAGTATCAAAGCTATTGCTTTCATACTTGCAACACTTATTAACTATCATAAGGGGACTGTGCAGACAAAGTTATGTAACTCTGACTGGCATTTGGACGGAATTATGGGCCATTTATACTTAGAAAATTGAAAATTTGGTTTACTTTTTGTGTTTTGGTCCACTTTACCCCTAAAGTATCATAGATATTGCTTTCATACTTGGAACACTCGTAATTTATCATAAGGGTACAGTAAAAGGACAAGTTCAATAACTCTGGTTGTCATTTTTACGGAATAATAGCCCTTTTTGACTTAGTAACTTTGAATATATGGTTAAATTTTGTGTTTCGATCCACTTTACTCCTCAAGTATCAAGGCTGTTGCTTTCAAACTTCAAATACTTTCATGCTATCATGAGGTTACTGTACCTGGCAAGTTGAATTTTACCTTGACCTTTGAATGACCTTGACTCTCAAGGTCAAATTATTAAATTTTGCTAAAATTGCCATAACTTCTTCATTTATGATTAGATTTGATTGATACTTTGACAAAACTACTCTTACCTGACATACCACAATAGACTCCACCCAAACCATCCCCCGTGCCCTCCTCCCCTCTCCCCCACCCCCCCCCTCCGAGCCCCCCCCTAATTTTTTTATAAGATCATCTCACAAATGACCACCACACCCTCACACTATACACCCCCCTCCACCCCACCCCCCCCCCCACCCCAATTGTTTTTTGAAACGGTTAAAAAACACAAATATTTATTTGTATTATTTTATTTTTGAAATACCGTCCAACCATCGCACCCAAAAATCCCCTCCCCCCCCCCACTCTCCCCACCCCCGAATTTATTTTTTTTTGCATTTTTTTTCGCATTGTTGGAAGATAATGTAATAAATGTCCACACCCCCACACTGAACACGCCTCTTCACTCCACCCCTCCCTCCTTTGTGATTGAAATTGAGAGTCCCTTCACCTTTAAAAAGAAAATAGATGAGCGGTCTGCACCCGCAAGGCGGTGCTCTTGTTTAAATTAATTCATAACATGTGTATTTAAGTGGCATAAACAACAGTCCAAAAAGAATAAGTAGATACGTTATTGCAATAAGACTCAAACAAATATTTCAATAACATCCACAAACAATTGAATGCGCTGTATCGATAGCTCTTTGTGAACTAAATTTCTAGAAACCATTTCACTTACCTACATATCATACACTAGTAGTTGTTGATGACAATGGATGTAGCCCATTTCCTGCATATTTAACGTTGCAACTCCTTTAGTGATGTTTTAAGTAAGGTAATTAAACGTGAACTGCGTGGACGTATACATGCAAATTAAACATGAAATGCCAAACTGGCAAATGTGGCAAGTGTCTGTTTTGCATTTGGAAGATATTGAAGTTGTACACGTGTGGAGATATTAACAAGTTATGTCAATTCAAACATGATTATATGAAACGGTTGCACTCTGTTAATGTTTCTAATGTTTCTAGTGTATGTAAAAACGAAAAATCAAAATAATATAGCTTAGAAATACGGCCATTTCGGATTTATAATGTTTTTTGCTAACAGTATGTTGTGAAAGATGACACATACTTACTACTCATAGATACTATTTAGGTAAGCTGCTCACAGATATGATTTAATATCACTTTCATTTTATTTCCATTTAAACATGAAAGGCGTATTTAAAATAAATTCGATAATTATTCTTTCTGCGACACAAGTCCGGCTGTTAATGAAAACCTGTGAACAAGTAGAAAGAAGAATACGAAACCTGTCGCTCGCACTAAACGTCTGCGGCCGTATTGCTCGATAAATCAAGTGTTTTAAAACCAGTTACGTACAGGATCGACCTGTAGTTTGAAAATATAAATGGTCCCTTTTTGCATGGTTGTCGGCATGTCGTCGATAAGTTATTAACTGTTGAGAAGTACGGTAGTTTGTCGGTGCATTTGTTTAAAGGGTTATAGTGTCCGATCATGTATATTGATGTATGTGTATGCTACTTTTAATTTATTCAAACAAAACCCCTAGTTGCACACTGCCCTTACTGTACACCTTGTTTAGTTCTTTTTAAAAATGGTCTTATGTTCTGCTTGTTTTCGCAAAATGAAAATGAAAAAAAAATTGTAACACTACTTTTATTTGTGAAGTGTTAATTCTACGTAATCTGCGACATCGTAGTGTGCCGGCTGACACATTTTTATAAACAACCGTCATTAAACAAGACATAATTTAGCACCGAGATTTACGCCAAGCATATGCCTGGGTCATGATGATTTATTTCCACTGAACCCTTATTTGGGAGGAACAAATCCATTTTTCATAACGATGGCACACTAGCTATATTACAACAATGTGACAATTTCATTCTTGCTGTTTATTTGAACTGGAGTTTAAAGGAAACCGTAAAACAGCAAAGCAGCCGTCTAAATTGATACTACCATAACCAAGTTTGAAAGTGCCATTTACAGCAACGGATGTAGAAGACGAAACCTCGTACGATCACATTAAACGCCATAGGATAACCACACCATATATTTCACGAAAAGTATCGCGTTGTATTTACCATATAGACCCGAGAGAGATTTATGTAACTACTTACTTATTGCGGTAGTACACTAAATATTAAGTTACAATTTACAAACAAATACTCTGGCATTTAAATTAGTATTAAACAAAATAACCTTAAAGTGCCTGTACGGAATATACGCTATATTTATTTGCTAACACATACTTTACACAATATATCCCTTCAACTAGAATTTGTTAACGTAAATAATAATAATTTCATTATTCTGCCACAACTTCAGTTGTTCAAGATATTCCGCAATATCTTGCTTACGCAAACTGTATAACTGTAGTATCCCCGTGCCTAGTTTATATGCCATGGCACGTTAATATTTCTGTTGCAACTTAAATCATCAACAATTACTGATTTCTTTCGGAGAGTCAATGCACATTTTTTGAAGCGAAAAATATTGTAAAAAGAGTTTGAGATGCCAAAAATTATTGAGTGTGATTTAGGTAAATAACGATTTTATTTGTACTGATACACATTTATAATGATAATAACAATGTGTGTGATAGAAAAAGTGCATATTTAATTTTTATTTGCCAATTGATATGCCCGTGAAATAAAAATACAAGTTTAGACGTTTTAACTATTTTGTTTTTTGTTCAATTTATCAGATGGCTTCAAACCGAAATTATAAAGAGTTGATTATTTACCAAAAATTAAGGACAATTTATACTTAATATTATGTTGACAAACCGATTTAAAACCCCCAATGCTTTGCATTGACCGTTCCAAGGCGGTGACCCCAGCTTTATTCTTATATGCGTTTATGTTGTTTTGTATTGTGTTGTTTTGTGCTGTTTTATACTGTTTGGGCAATCGGTCACTTGACTTAAATAAAGGACCATCTAATTGTTTATAATAAGAATTCAATACTGCTCCAGCAGCTGGAGTTCACTTCTTTATATCTAATAATGACCATATGGTTTTTCGTACAAAGCTAAATAAAATATTAAATTTACTTCTAGGGGATCAAAACAGTTTGCAATTTGACCTCGATTTACTAACACATGTAAGATGAGTAATATATGTAAAGTGTTTGTTCGAGATTACGGAAAACTCGAAACGGAAAAAAGGTACTTTCGCGATATACAATGGACACACTCTTTCGATAACTATGCAGGGAAATAAAACTTCGTGCATTTGAAATGTTAGATTTAAACGCTTTTGTTGGCGATTAGACCCGCAAGAGGGTCTAATACGGCGCTAAGTGGAATTTAACAGTTGTCATTGTTACAAAACAACAATGTTTTGGTTTTCCGAAAATGCGGGACAATTACTAACAAATTAAAGTGGTTTACAATGGTATCGAACAAGAGAATTTAAACAACTTTATTTACCTTGGTAATATCATGCCAAACGGTATATCATTTGTGCCAAAACAATAATAACTGGCAAAGCATTTTACGGTATTAATTATTTATTCACCTTAGCAAAAGACATCAATTTACCTATAAATACCATATCAATGTACTAAGCACGTATGTATTATCCACTTTAAACTAAAACTGCAAATTTTGGGATTTATTTAATTAACATACATTCAGCGCGTTCATCTAAACAATTTATAAAAGACTATTTACTTTACAAAAAATTCAAAAAAATTCATTACCGCTGTATTGCAAAGTATACAGCTATATTTGTCACGATCTTCACTATATCTATAAAAAGTATATCCTTAAAACTGTTGCATTATAATTAAAGAAATCGGAAATTGAAAGCTAGTACATGTATATCGAAAACAATTGGTCATCCAAAGTGCGATACATTCTTAATATAACAGGGTTTACAGATCTATGGCTATCTGAATATAGGAAACTGATCAATTTAGTCCGTTACTTTAAAACAAACGAGACCAATGCATCACGAATTGTCATGATTATCATACCATCTAGCCTATTAATAAAAGCAAAACCCGTATTTGAAAGGTCATCGTGCAGAAATATTATGAAACAAATATGAACGTTATTGAAAGTAGAGAAAATCAAGTGATTGCCGCTGAGATACTTAATATGAACACAGTTTGTCACGTTTCAACAGGTAGTTATTGTTATTTATAAATCAACACGTATTTGATCATTTATCATATGAAGAACATCGTCATTTACATACATATACATTAACAACATTCGTTTGAAATCAATACTGAAAATCCATAATTTCAAAGTTTAAATTTTGAAATATGAGTATTTATATTAATATGTATTGAACAATATGTTAAGCCGTACGTTATAATAATGTTGAATATGAATTCAGTTTACAATCGAAACATTCTTAATGCAATTGTTGGAAATGTCCTGTGAAATTCTTTACAATCTCGCCCTGTAAGGATAGTATTGTAGTTACACAAACACATACAAAAATGAAACTGTAGCTGAACCAGCGGATAAGTAACCCTGATGATACATCCCGGTCTTTTTATAATGACGCTGCACATATTGACAAACACAGGGACTCAGAGCAAATGAACTTGACAAGATACACAAGGTTATAAAAAGCGGACGAACCTGAATTATGAAACGGGGGTCACTGACTTAAAAGCAAAATGCAAACAATTGTGTTTTACTTATATATATAGTTTTTCTCTTAAATTACATTTGACGCTACGCATGCTATAATTGTTAAAATCGCAGAAAATTACTGTCAACCGTCAAACTATTCTAAACCATTTGGTGTTTAAGCATATTTAAAGGAGCGTCAAACTTTACACTTAGCCAGGAATTGTTCATTACAACGTTGAGTGTACATACACATAAACCCCCATGAATCATTTAATTGACAAACGAGAATGTATTTCGATTTAACTATTATTAGTTATCCAATGATCATGAACAGATCAGCGCATCAAAACAGTAACTTTCTAATGCATGATTAAATTGAAGTCAATACAATACAGACTGAGGGCTACACATGTTTGGTACGCATAGATCAACCGATAATTTGTGGTTTACACGTTTGTTGTTGCTTAATTCATGTTTTGAATAAACTAATTTTTGAGAACAAAAGAATCACACAATCAATATTTAGTTGGCCGACTAGACTGTCCAAGTCATATGCCAGTCTCTATTCTTTTCTTTTTACAACTTCCGATGTAAGTGAAAATTCATTTCAATATAGTAACACAACTTCTTAGCCCCCTTTAGAAAGTGGACATGTTGTTCTAAGAATCAAAATGAACTTCAAACTCTTCGAATTTGGTAAGTCTTTAAATGGGTTTGAAACATAATTGTTGACAAGTTTTCTGATAATGAGTTGAATTAGCTTGATTAAAGCCGGAATTATAGTGCGTCGGTGTTATCTTGTTTCTATGTGCAATAGTTACCTCATCAATGGGTGACCTTATCTAATGTCCAATCTCCGGTTAAGAAACAAAAAGTGAAATTGTGTGCATACGTGAGCAAAAGTATACTGCGTTAACATATTCATTCCAAAGACCAGGCTTAAATATTCGATGCGCTTATGGCTGGAAAAAAGGACCTTAACTCGGGAATGTCTGATTCAGTTTTCCTTTAACATGGGTATGCTTTTCATGCCCAGTTACACTTATAAATATGATATTGTCTTAAATATGCAATTCACCACATGAACCTTATCTCGAGCCGTTCAAGTAAGTATGTTTCGTCATTATCGGGTAATGGCTGAATGTCTGAAGGCGGTTTTTATTAAATGTCAAAGACGATATGGGGTTAAATTCACACATCTCTTTCCGGTATCACGTTCAAGAACAGTATTGTCATTTCACGTGTAGGCGTATGAACTTAAAACGTTCTGTGCCGTAAATTCCTTTTAAAAAATCGCATGATGTTGTTGATATCGCGTTTATTGATCAATCGTGATCTGTTGTTTTGTGTAGTTTATCTTTAAGTAATTTGTTCAAAAGAAACGTCCAAACAATAAAACAAGTGTGTGATAACGCGCGTATATAGTGTGTGCATCTTGAAGATTGAGCGTTGTAATAATATTACCAACAGGTTTGTATTTCACAATATTTTTTTTCCGAAAGGATAATTACGATAATATAGACGACTCAAAGGCTTCAAGAAGTCAAGTTTTGCGAACGCTTATTAAGGAGATCGTCATTAATATATGCAGTGCCATTAAAAGCTTGTTAAGACACAGCATGCATTATGTATTAGAAATTGTATGAATCGTTAAAATTACTAATTTAATTTCCAGAGGATTCCAATTTGAATTGCGGTTACATGTGTTTTACGCATAATTGCCATAACATTTTGATAAATCGAATGAAACATATGGTCATGTTCGCAATAAATGACAACGAAAAAACAAGGCCATCAACAACAATATTGGATATATTTGAAATTATTATCGATAATTGAATGATATGAGCGATGGGTTAATTAAGTGTAAGACAGAAAAAACGTTTATGAGTGAAATACGATATACATGCATTTGGCTGTATTGATGGATTGACTCATAACGTATGTAATTTAATTAAGCCAACGCATTCAATGCTTTTGCTGATAGATAATCGTTTAACTAGGTAGTTAAGGCAAAACCGTTGCAAAATACAAAAAAATACCAATCATGTTTAAAGTATAACAATGAACATATTATTCCAGGAGGATACGCAAAACCAATAGAAGTCGTACGTGAATTGCTGGTTTAAATTTAAATGTCACGGACGTTAATCGGGTTAAACGTTAATAATGCACGTAGTTTTCAAGCGACATCTCAAGGTCTTTGTACACAATATTTCCAAGAAAACAATCTTCATTCTCATGTTTAATGTCATCGCGACTATACTTCAGTTGCTTAAAGACATTATTTTAGAGAACAATATGCACTGATGAAAAGTAATCTAAGAATGTATTTTAAGTACATGCACCACAGAACGTGTTCTTACATACTATTTTGTTCGCGTAAGGTTGAACATTGTGTTTTATTCGCGCGAATTTCACTTTCCCGTTAAGGGTATTTACATCAATCTATTTAAAGGTTAATGAAAATGGACTGCTATTTATTGTTAAAATTAACCGATGATGTTTCTGAGGACCTACTGAGTGACAATTGTATTTTGACTCGAGCGTGATTATGGAATAATGGCGAATAACAACTATATACTAATACAAATGTACCGTTGCGTTATAGTTCTTACACGTTTAATTCCGTTATTTTATTATAAGTTTTGGTGACTCTTTGAAATGACTAGACGAGCGTCACATGACTCACGCTGCTTGGTTCACCAACGATTAAGTGTATTTTATTAGTTTTCAATTAAGTTTGCGAATAAGCGTATTAATTGTTCTTCAAAGTGGTATTTGATTAGCAAGCTCAGTGGCATATGTCAACATATAAACGTCAAAGATGAAGTACTTGTTTCCATGTTTGCAATTTCTGTTTAAGTTCGAAAACGCTTTTCGTCTAATAAAAACCATTCCCTCAGTAAATAATCGTTATGTTTAATAGGTGTTCAAGGGGCACGATAAAAATATGTTTTAATATTTACTGAAATATCCTTTTGGCAATTGTATCGACTGTTTAGTTTGTGTTTGCAGTAATGTAAAATGATATTTCATTTCACAATTATACATTTTTTAGACATAATCAAAATAAAGTGGTAACGAAGAATTGCTTCACTGAGTATAATGCCCATTGTAATAGATAAAAAAAAATATGACATTAAAACTGCACGCCAAGTTGAGGTAAAATATGTAAAAAGATGCTTTTCGGAACAAATCATGTCTCTGCTATGAGGCAGTATACAGTTCTGGAGCACATCGGGTCAATTATTTTACTCTGTTAGCATTATAGGATATATGTATATTAAATAACAACTAACTGTCCGCAGTTTGTCAAAGAACACATCTTACATTCGAATAATCAATAACTTTTGTGAAGCAGAACATTTTAATTAAATGCGTTTAGAGTTACAGTGTAGATACTCGTGTATTGTGGATTTTGCGATGCAAATGTTCTATGTTTGGAATACACGAATATTCTTTGATTGGAATTGATCGATCTAAGAGAGTAACCCCATATGTATTATTTTGTGTTTATGTGACATTATGTCCTATGTACATTAATGTGTATGTTAATGTGGTCACCTGCCTTAAATATCGAATTAGAATAAGGATGACATCCTGCTTATATAAGCATGCGCTGAACTTTGTTTGGTCAGTCATAGTTGCATGATGTTTATTTCTTGAGACACGCATGTAACATGTTTTAAAACAATAATTTATGTTGAACACGAGGTAGCATTAGCGAACTTAAACATGCAAGTCAAAATAGTTAAAAAGTTGTTGTGGAACTCGAACCATAACTTCTTCATGATTGATTTAAGCACTCTTCACCTATAGTTTGATGCCGTTAATCTAAAATTTTATAAATTGGGTGCTTTATAATGGAGAACAATGTTGAACCTTGTTACATAGCACTTCTCTGCGTCTAATGACATAAATCTGTGCTAAAACGATACTTACAAAAATGCATAAATACAGAACTATGTTTGAAATTGATTATCTCCATTTTTGCTCTGATTTCTTACTGATGACGATTATACAATTATGGTAAATAAACTTTGACTTTGACTTTATTTGGTTGCCGTTGCGACTATAAAACCTTCAGTAAATACCGTGTTTAAATAGAACACAGTTTAGTATGTGTTGCTTGTATATTACAGAACGCATTAAAAGCTCCTGGCCATTAATAACGAACCAATTACAAAACGCATTAACAAGAATCGTGTACACGAACATGTTAAATTTGGACATTCTGTTCGGAATCCACATGGGAGTCAATTCGAAATCTCTCTAATTTGAAATTATTATCCGTCGCTAAAGATCGTAATTTTTTTAATTTTGTTGAACCATAATGAGGTCAGACCAAAATTAAGGTCGAATAAAATACTTAAAATATCCGTCAACGAGATATAACTCTATTTAAGGTATTAAAACTATTTACTACAATTGTTTTACATTAACTATATGTTGTATTTTAGCTATGAAAAAGATAAAACATGATGGTTGTAAATGCCATTTCACCATGTACCAATATTATTCGTCTTTAGTTCGGCAACCCCCGCACCACGCTACTGTCAACTTGAGCTGGTCTTAAACTTATGTATGAAGACTTTGTAGATTGCGAATAACATTGACATTTACTCAATAAGCACAAAGCAATCTATTGGAAATGTAATCGTGTTATGCCAATCATAACAACAAAGCCAAGGTTGATACCTGGTATAACAATAGAAGAAAGCAAGCTTTAAAGCGATCTTTTCTGAGAAAAGTGTCATCGTATATTTAGCATTTGTTTTTGATGGAAAACAAAACGCAAGTGGAACTTATTGAAAATGTGGATTCATTAAGAAATATCCCAATAAACCATTGATGGTAAAAACGATGGTCTCAAACGAGGCGTGTATTATAACGTACATGCTAATTATAATGTTAACTAAAAAAGTCCACAAGAGTACCTGATGCGAAAATGATACATTACTTCATAAATATTCGTTTCAAGTCATTTCCATCACCACCGGTTACGATCCATCGAAATAAAACATCAATATCTATGAAAGTTAATGTAATGAATGAATGACTGTTTATACTATTTACCTGCCCATTTGCCTTCTGAACAAAATAGGAATAAACGTGCAATAATTATAATACACAACCAGTATCTGTCATGAGTATATGTTTCCATTTTTTTCAGATGGGTAGAAGTCCTATTGTTGCAACTGTTGAAGGTAATAATCATGGTTCTAAGACTTAATATGTAGATGCCCTCTGCTTTTGTGTTGTTAAATTTATCGTATACAAATATCGTACCATTTGCTATGTAAGTGTCATTGAATGACACTTACTTGACAATACGAATAATGCATAACTCTTCGATTGATTAGAAAAGCCGTAACTTATCGTGTCTCTGTTATCCATGTGGATGTTGTATAAAACTCGAGTTGTAGCTTATCGCCTTATAACTAGCTGTAATAATCAAGAGCACTTTCACAACCGTACCTCATCTAATTAAGCTTAGCTGTTATAGAAAATTCTAAAAATGTTTGTTATAAGCTTAGCTTTTATTATCCATTGAGCTTAATGGATGTCTAAACATTCACTTCAAAATATTCTAAAACAGATTTTTCTTAACATTATAGAGCAATAAGATTTACAGAAAACACTGCACGATCTCTTGCAAGATTTTAATACAAACTGACATGCGTTTGATATGCCCAAAATTCAATTGAAATTTAAACAATTTGTACTACCGAGAAGTAAGCGATTTTATCTCATAAAATAATTCATTTGTAATAACATTTGCTGCTTTTATTTTTTTAAATTGTTTGTACTGTTTGGTGTGTTCTTGTGCTTTGATGTGTTGTGCAAGAACATAGAATCAATTTCATATTTCGTACCGGATTTATACATTAAATTTATATATTTAATCGAATCTTTGTTTTTTGTTTATGTGTCTGATTATAATCTCATGATGGTTGCTCAAAACTTGAAAGGCCACTTGAACTAACAGCTGTTAATGTTTCGATCAAGATGTTTATGTGGCTCTAGTGTTAACCCTTATATACATGTATTTATATTTATCCAATATGTATGCTCAATAATAATTAACATATGTTTTTCTATGTCGATCGACAATCCACAACCACCATAGTTGAGTCTACTGGGGATTCACGGATGGGTGTGCGATTATATCCCCCATTTTATATATCTTACATTCTTTGAGGTGCACGACATATTAAATTTGAGCTGATGTTCATTCGTAACAGCAAACACATTTACATGTATTTGTATTTTACATTATCAGAAAGCTTGCTTTTCTGTTTCAAAGACGACTGCGATACTGAAATTGAAACTATGTTTTTGATGACAGAAATGCCAACATTTGCAAAGAAACTCACTTTCAATTCAATACTTCTTATTAGTGCACATAATTGGTAATATTCAAGCAAATATGAATATATTTGTTAAACAAATATGTACGTTTAAAAAGAATTATCAATTTTTGCACAATCGTTAAAATCAGGGCTTTCATTTGCGGTCACATTTAAAAGTTTGGTTGTAAAAAAACAACAACAACACATTTCCAATGTTTCCGAGGTTTATCATCTTAAGACTTAAGTAGCTAACTTTATTTATTTATAAGATTATTTTCAGTCTATGGATTAGCAGTATCTGTCTTTGTAAGACAAGTGCCTTGCTTGTGGTACTATTGGCATCTGTTGGGATCCGTTTCAATTACAAATCGAATCAAAACAAGTGTAATTAAATGTATCACTTTGATTTGTCAATTGAAGCGTTAGCTGTTTTTCCGCAGCCATTTGTGCATACCAGAGTGCCTATGTAATAAATTAGTTCTGTCGTCTTCCCTTCATCACTTGAGTTTGTATCATTCGATGTTATTCGAATAAATATGTACTTCGCAATGAGATCACAATCAACATACCAGGCAACGCAAGAACCTTGAACCAGCAACATTGAAACTTATCTTTAACAGATACTTGTATTAAAACATTGTGCATAAATGAAATTTTACATTTTGTATAACAACTTATTAAATTATACAAGTTGTATTGACAGCAAACCACAGAATTAATGCTTCATGATTTTTTTTCATTTGTTGTAACATCTGGAAAATCTTTCTCTAAGTTTTGATATTATACAATGAATGTTCAACATTGCGGCATGTAACCATATAAACGAACGCGTGAGTTGTAAATGTCATACCATAACAATACCATCATCATACATTTTCAATAAATAATATCAAATTATTATTATGTTCTGTGTAATCTCTGAGGTGCTTGTGGACATCATTGTTCAATAACATAAACACATTGTTATGTCGAACAAAAATGCAAATGTTCACTAAATAATTAATGCTCAAGCCCAATTAAAACATGTATACAATGATCAAATCATGTCACTTTATTTCAATTTCCAGAACTGCGTATATCGTATATCCGCTTATAATACCGCTTTGGTATTGAGCTGGTTAAGTCTTCCGAAATGACCAGAATTCTGTATTGGAAAATATTTATTTGATGTTACGCGAGATCGGAAACCAAGAGGCTTTTCTCCGAAAAACTCTAAAACTCTGCTAATATAAATGAGCAAAATTAATATTTGTACTCTCGAGAGGGAATTGCATGTTCCTTCATTTTTTTTATGATATTAAACAATAAATTGGGGTTGTAAATACACTACAAGAGCGAGCAAAAAGGGTAACGTTAAATCCCGAGTGGGTAGCGAGGTTTTATAGGACATTAAAAAGAACCATTAATATTACATTAAGTTTTGTTATTGAAACCTTCATGATATTAAAAATCCTATTATAAGGTCGTTGACATTTTGTTAATCCGTTTGCGTGCTAGACCGTCCTATTTTTATGTTTTGCATTGATATATATTTACCAGAATACACATACACTCTTTGATGCAGACATTTTGCAAATGTTAACATCATTAGACCTGTTAATTTGGCTATTCATAGAATATTTTCAATTACGATGACAAATGACGGATGCTTGCATCCGAAAGGCCTCTTATTATGGTGGTCGCACTAGACCAGACACATTGGAATACAGGATTGTTATATCTTTGAATTGTAAAATAGTCCATTTGATACACAAGTCCGATGAAATGTTCATTGATAACTTCTTTCTTCTAATTAACAAGTCCATAAAATAGCAGTAGTATTAAGATACATTCAGTAAGTTTCGAGATCGTATAACTCAAGCTCGACTCTTTCTGTACAAACAACATTGCTCTCTTTTATATTCATTTAGAAGCAAACATACGTTTCTATTTAATAAAATATTTTGGGATACACACAATATGTATAATATCTTATTATATATTAACTGTCATTTTCGTGTTCGAAGAAGAAACTTATCTACACAACCCTTGTCGATTTCCCAGTCATTTATAATTCATTACATGAAAAATGTTAACATTGTATCAATAAACTTAATTCCGTTATTTTACGCCAAGTCAAAAGCAAAACAACTCCGACTTTTTATATCTTCCATGAGAGGCTTTTATGCAACCTTACCGGTTCTGTTACATTTCACATTGATAGCGTTCTCCTGACTTTAACATATTGTTATTCGATACTGACCTACATATCTTAAATTTTAATCAGAACTTAAGCCAGAGTAAAAATAAAATACAAACACAAATCGTGTATTGGTTCCGTAGACTTAGTTTCCATTGTAACACACTTTTTAAAAATTTAGTTTTCAA
Organism: Dreissena polymorpha; assembly: GCF_020536995.1. Lineage (NCBI taxonomy): Eukaryota > Metazoa > Mollusca > Bivalvia > Myida > Dreissenidae > Dreissena > Dreissena polymorpha. The sequence continues at coordinate 33,428,970 of NC_068363.1, forward strand.
ACATTCAGTATGAAGATGTCGTCTATATGTTATAATGTATTATCATTAAGTAGCATATGTAATAACCTTATATATAAGAAAAAATAGTATTCGCTATCATTCATTAATTGCATAATTGTATTCAATGGTCGGGGTACATTGATTCACGCCAAGATACATTTTTTAATGTTAAACAGCTGACACTAATGTGAATATTTGGATGAATATGTGTGATGCTACCATAAATCTATATTATCAAGACTCAAATAATACTATATACTTAAATAAACGTAAATGAGCACATAATTTAATATATATAAATGCGTTACTCGTATGTGCAAATACACCGGTATGCATATTATACGTTTTACATATATCCACACAATTTAAGTTCAATGTATCAAATCTAACTTATAGAGTATGACAGGAATGTGGTGATATCAGACTTTGCATAACAAAATCATGAGTTATTTTTTAAATGTAACACTATGTAAGATTTGTCATGTTTACTTCATCAACAATTTCAAGAAAGGCATTCACACATTGAAACAGATCATTTATATACATACATAAGAATTATATTTCATCTTACTATCTATTTCGAAGGTGGAATATATAAGTAAGAACGGATTTAGGCGGCACTTATTTCGCTGATCTTGTTCGGACATCCTCGACGAGAACATGACAAACATTTATTATACATGAGAATAAATTAACATATATGTGCATTAACCTAATATCCGTCTTAGCCAATGATTCCCAAAAAATACGTATATTTATATAAATGAACATTCACACGAACACATGAGCAGCAACAATAGGAGCCGTTACATCCAAAATATTTCATGTAGCATATGCAAGTGTATCTCCAGACCAGTTTTCTCATCCGCACAGTCTTGTCAGGAGCTAGAATATCTACGTATGAGACCACGAAACATTTGGCGACTTATAGCGGACAGTTAAGTCCTGACCAGAGTGCGAGATATCAAGGGTCGATTTGGAACTATGCAGACCGCATACGACATAATAGCCATTGTTGCATGACGCCGCTCAAATAGTGTTGGATTTTGTTCTAAGACCGTAAAGTGCCTAGGCATTCGTTACAAGTTAAATTGGGGAAGGCTCCCTTGCACATTAACAAAGACTTAAGGCTTTTGCTAATCACGAAAATGTTTTATGTTAAAACAAAGGTATACTAGTTTCGCTATATTTATTTCACTATAAACGGTTCAGCATTTATCTTAACAAATATCCACCGCAGTTAAAAATATGTCATTTTAAATCATCAACTAGCAGACATATTGATCTATGCTGTTGCTTTTTCGAACTTGACATACCTGTTGTAAATTCAAACCACTGTAAACATGGAAACATAACACAACGTTACTTGACAGGCATCACTAATTGAATACTTATGGAAAAGGATCGATTACATCAGCGTCACACATACAACTTCGTCTTGTTAAAATGAAAAAAGTTAATGGAATACCCATGCATATTTCGGTTCTTCATTGTATGGAACATTTCCTCACAAAACACATATTAAACTTATTATATGGAGACTGTAAACCATTAAGCATGTATTTTACATCTATAATAATTATGTTCACCAACTTTTGTGTTACACACGTTTCTGTGTCAGCGCTCGGATAATAAATAAATCAAATAAATAAACATACGAGCGGGACCCGTTCAGTGATAAACGGATGAAGAGAAGATACGAGCGGGACCCGTTCAGTGATAAACGGATGAAGAGAAGATACTTGGTAGTTATCATTCAGAATATCGACACTTCTATTTGGAATACAAGTTATAGTATATTGTCATGTGCACAGTACATCACGGCTTCTTCACATGATGCATTACGATGACAGGGAAGTTGTACTGTGTTGTGCTGGGTACATCTATCGAATGCCGCCGAAAGTTGTAATCGTGTTGATATGGAGATTAGTTAGCTATTGGGTAATTAAACGGGAATACGAATTTCTTGATTGTATCTGCGTGCGTTGTTAAATTCTATCGCACAGCTATGGTGGAATTTTAATCTATTGTTATTTGTAGTGTGATTAAGGCCGGGCTAGGTTTTAGTTGGAAATTCCTTTAATCCGTTATTTTAGCACTTACGAACCCTTAATAAATTGACATCGATTCTCTATTGCGGTCATCTCAGCATACATATTGTTTTATTATTTGTGTGTTGTCGTATATTGTGTCAAGCTTTTTACCGCGACTTATTGTGACGAACGTTTTATCTCTGGCGTTTCAATATTCATAGTATCACCACATAACCATTTGTTTTCGATTTTATTACGCTATTAAGTCGGTATGCTCTAGTCATTTCTATAATATTTTGCCGAACCGAAAGTGTGTATTATACTGACCAATGCTCTCTTGTCATAATACTCATACTGTATAAAATCGTGTGCTCTAGCATCAATTTAAACATATGTGTGATTAGTAAAATAATATTCTATAGCATAAGACGTTTAACAAATTCAAGAACGTGACACGATTTCATAGATTTGCATTCATAACATTTTATTCCTAGCGAATGTTCATGCGTTCTACACAATCTATCTTTTTCTTCCTTAACATAAATTGATTATGAAACGTTTTTTAAAGACTTTAAAATTAATGAATACAGTTTATATGTTTTCGGGAGTTCAATTGTGCCTATATTTGGATCATGAATACGAACGTTTGGAAAAAATCGCTGGTACCATACATGTACAACATTGTGTAACAAATTGATATTGAATTTATCTCTTTTGTTCATCTAATTACTCTACGTTAATGTTTTCGTTTTTTTACTTGTTCAGTGACTGTTTCATAAGTGTTACCAGTACTGTGACATACATTGCAACAATCACATATCATGAGTTTACGGAGATCCGGGATAGTTTCAGAGCTATGTGCAGCATGAGATTGATGATTTTTTTCTGGTTAATCTTTGCAACATTCTTTATTACTTCATACTATTGCTAACGAATTGAATCCAAATACGTTAGAGCCAATGGCGTGATATGGCTGTTTTTCAAAGAGACATATTATAGATTCTTAACATGCAATCAGTTCCTTTCCCCCAAACGAACATTCAAGACGTGTGCATGTGTTCTTGTTGTGTTTACTTTAAATGTAGACACATAATCATATCAATGTTTTGCCATAATAAGGACATGTTGTTATTTGTCAGTGTCGTTTCACACGCAATAGGTCAACACATAATAAATATATGAATCGGATTTGGTTATGTGCTTGTGTGTAGTCTGCTGTTTTGAAAGTCAAATACAATCAGGTCTGTGTAGAATGTTACACTGACAAAGAGTTTGTTTTTTATTCAACGCAATGGAAAATAATTAATACTTGTTTTCCTTGATACGGGATTCATTGACGACATCACACTTCATATGTATTCGCAGAAACATACTTTGTCAGAAATAATCAGAATGAAAATGCTGAAAAAATAAATATGCATTATTGCACATGCTCACTTTGCATATTGCTGAAATGGTTATGTGTTGTCGTTGTAAAACAACTTGCGTACAGTATACGGCCTATTCAATCGTCTTTTTGAAGACTCGTTTTATATAAGTGTGTATTTGTTTGTGTTTTTTCTTTATTCATGGACTTAAACCATCTGTTGAGCACTTGCTACTATATTTTACAATAATTTCAGCTCACGCAATACAATTTGGAATTTAAGTTCGTCGAATAATGTGCGTAAAAATGTTATTTTTTTAGATAAGGGATGCATGTATGTATGTATGTATGTATGTATGTATGTATGTATGTATGTATGTATGTATGTATGTATGTATGTATGTATGTATGTATGTATGTATGTATGTATGTATGTATGTATGTATGTATGTATGTATGTATGTATGTATGTATGTATGTATGTATGTATGTATGTATGTATGTATGTATGTATGTATGTATGTATGTATGTATGTATGTATGTATGTATGTATGTATGTATGTATGTATGTATGTATGTATGTATGTATGTATGTATGTATGTATGTATGTATGTATGTATGTATGTATGTACGTATGAACGTATGTACGCATGTACGTATGTACGTATGTAATTATGTACGTATGTATGTACGTATGTATGAGTGTATGTATGTACGTATGTCCGCGTGTACGCGTGTACGTATGTACGTATGGATGGTTGGATGGATGGATGGATGGACGAACGTTCGATGATGCGTTAGATTTACTACATACATATATACATACGTACGGACGAACGTACGTTCTTACGTACGTACGTACGGACGGACGGACATACCGATATGAGCAAAACATTATATCCCCTCTTCTTCGAAGGGGGGACATAAAAAGCAAGCAATGCGCATGGATTGAATGTACTCAAGCATGTGACTTCCTCGTCCCACTGGACGCTTAAAGTTGGAAAGGTGAGCATTTTTATATATAAATTTTGCTCCAGGGGCATAATTTGAACAAACTTGGTAGAGAACTAAAAGATGTCACTACATACCAAATTTGGTAGCCATAGGCCCAATGGTTATGGACAGGAAGATTTTTAAAGTTTGCACAAAAGAAGCTTTATATAAGCATATGTTCATTTTTTTGACCCCCGGGGCAGGGTCAAATTTGACCCCAGAGGCATAATTTGAATAAATTTAGTAGAGGATTACTAGATGTCACTACATACCAAATGTGGTAGCACTAGGCCCAATGGTAATGGACGAGAAGATTTTTAAAGTTTGCACAAAATAGGCTTTATATAAGCATATGTTCAATTTGTTGACCCCAGGGGCGGGATCAAATTTGATCCCAGGGGCATAATTCGAACGAATTTGAAAGTGGTTCACCCCAGGAACATTTGTGAGAAGTTTTATCAGAATTGGACTTGTTGTTTAGGAGAAGGTTATTGTCAGAAAACCGCTTTTAAGCAAACAGCTTTCAAGCAACTGCAGGCTGATCTGGATCCAAACTGGCCACAATCGCCTTAATGTCTCTTTTACTGTGACACAGTTCATTTGACTCAAAAAACGATATTTAAGGACTTCGAGTCTCATTTCAACGTAAACACCATGCATTCAGTAATGAAACCTTTAAACCTCGAAATACAAATGTCTTTCCTATTGAAACATGCCAGCGGTTTTTAAAATTCCGACAAATATTTTTTTGTTTACAGCGTTAATTTCCGGGTAAACTGATTCAGCAATTACCGGATCGCTTAGGTTTTTATCGGATTACATGTGTATCGTGTTATTTCTTGAAATTTTACCCAGCATTTGTAAACATATTGCAAGATATGTACATTTCCAGAAAAGGAACTTCATTTCTGCGTTTAATAAGGCCGAGTTCATAGAAATTTATGCAAAATTGAAGAAGTAATGGCTGTTCAAAGCTATGCACCCTATATTCGGGTCGTTTTGAGTTTTATACCTTGTTATATATATAGAGAGAGATTTGATAGTGAAAACTATGTTTTCAGCGAAATCGATTTTTCGTTATAATTTTATTATTTTTTATTCAAAATGATGTTTTTACTAATAAATATCATAGATAGCCACGCGCCAACCCACATGTGTATTGGACAACTGCAATTGAGTTTTCGTTTAGTTTGAGACAATCCCCACATTCCGGAATATGTGTCGCCACTGTGTCCGTTATTCACTTAATCACGAGTTGCAGCTCTAATGCTTATTTTATGTGGTACGCCTCAATTTGGTTTCTGAGCATTCTTACTGTTAGAAAGGACACATTATACTACAATATTTCATCAATAAACATAATGTTTACCAAACAAAATCTGCAAAATTCAGGAAATTATACGTCTTCACATTTCTTTTCGTCACAAAAATGGCGGGTACATAACGTGACCTTGTTTTGCTTTCGAAAAAAGAAACAATTGTATGTCAACTAAAACATGAATCGACTGAACAATGATAGGCATTTTGTATTCATTATAAATCTTTACAAAAAAACAGTATCCAGATTAAGTTTGCAAATACAGATTATTTGCAAACATTTTTTATTTATTTATTGAACAATTGCTATGAAATTGTGCATATTTGTAGGGCCAATGAGTATGTACATATAATTGAAAAAAGAGTTAAAATGTTTTTGGTAAGTAGAGTTATTTGATGTCATCCCCTATGAGATCCCAACGGGGTGTTGGCTCCCCCGTTAAGAATTGCAATTCTCCAACGGGAGTTTTTACCAGACGGGAGAGTTTTACCTATATTTTACAAAAAATGTTAGTTAAATATTATGCTTTGTTTTCTGTTTCAATGTTTACAAATACACATGCTGAAGTCATAATTGTAAGAAATAAGTACTTAAATAAGAAAATAAAGTGTTTGTAGATTTTCTTCCCCCGTGGGAGTTTTACGGGAACTCCCGTAAAACACTCATTTCCATTAAACTCCCGCGGATGTTTGCGGGTGATACCCGTGAAACTCCCATTTTCAATAAACTCCAACGGGAGTTTGACGGGAAATCCCCGTTTAACCGTTTAACCTCCATTTAAAAAGAACAACCATGGTAGTTTTACGGGGGGGGGGGGGGGTGAGAAGGAATCACACTTCATTTAACAGTTAATACACATTGCAATACTATTACATTGTATAAAGACAACAAACTTTATTAAATAATTGATGTTTTCTTTTTAAGGTGTCTGAATCAAATAATAATTATTGAGTTTTCTTTAATCAGTACTAAAATTTACGTTGAATATAATGTCTTTTTGGTAAAAGATTAGACCCACATATCGATATTTCTGTAAAGATGAATTTAAAACGTTTCAGACCATAATTTTGCAACACTCACTGTATATATAAAGTGACTTGTCTCGAAAATATATTGCATTGACCTTTTGATAATCCAAACGTTGCTTTTATCCATTACGGTGATGATAAATACAATTAAGAATGACAATAACATTGGAAACATACTAATTGTGATTCGGAATTGTATTTCTTTTGTCATTGATTCCCGTGTAACAATTTCGGAAGTTTTTAGCCTTTTTTCTTGGAAATTTCAGTGCAATATCTTATCTTAGTATACCGGTTACATTCCACAAGATTTTACACAAAATACCTGATTAAGGCGGTGTGTTAGATTCGTTGTTTTGTAACTGTATTTGTATTTTTTTTATCTTTATCAACACCGTGCACTTGTGGCGTTATTAGCGGAGACATGAGGGAGTCTTCTTAAAACATACTATCATTTTGCCAATAGAGAATCACATGCCAAAAACGTATTTCCATTAGAATTTTTTCCTTTTCGTTTTTGTGTATATATGGACAAGATGTTAAAATAAATGCTATATCATTTTTCTGTATTATTTTTTTTTGCCGCAGTACACTACTGATTTTTTGCAAAAACGACCAATGAAAGTACGACAATGAAAAAATATTATGTGATCAAAAACTATAAAAACAAACAGTTTATAACGCTGTCATTTAACCATATTTTAGATTAAAAAAGGTTTCATTGAAAATAAATAAACATTACTTATAGTAAAATGATGTACACAAAAGCACTCATTATCGCCAATAAAGGATCACTGTTTACAGCATTATCTCCACTGTCAGATCAACAGTTGGAGCATATTTACACAAATTTGTAAAATTGTACATTTATCCAAGGGACACGCTATGCAACAATTGTTTTTGATTTGATTATACTTTTTCATGAAATACACGATAGTGACCCCATATTGACGAGTTGACTGAACTGTACTGGCTACAGTACATTACAACATAACCAATACAAGCAGTTTCAATTATGGGACACAACACCTCTTATTCAATTGAATCGATGATGTTGAAGCACATTTGAGTTATATTCGCAATTTCAGTTAGTAACTGTTGTTTTTTTTTCTGATAAAGATATGATATCCCAAAAGTTAGTTCCTGTGCTTTTTTTCCTCTAAACAGACATTTTACATCAAGGACTTTGATCACTCTTCATAATTGGGTATTAAATACAAAATACCACACAAAACTGAAACATATTTTATATAACCCATATCAGAGGCATGATTTCCTTTCTAAATGTAATAAAAACTTGATTTCAATCATGAACTTTAAATTTCAAGAAAACAGGAAACCAAGAGAAAGGAAAAAAAACACAACAAAGGCGTAAAATTACGAAATATGCAAGCTGAACTAGAGTTGTGATTCGTATTGGAATCGCGGACAATCGCTCCTATGCTAAATTTGACAGGGCGGACAGTCGCTCATACGATGTTTTGACAGGGCGGACAGTCGCTCCTACGATGTTTTGACAGGGCGGACAGTCGCTCCTACATTATTTTGACAATCCGGACAATTGCTCTTATTCTATATTGTCAACCCGGACAGTCGCTCCTACATTATTTTGACTCCACGGCAATACATAGTATACGCCGATCAAAGGCTACCATCTATAATTAACCGACAATAAAATTTGCCAACTTGTTAACAGTAAGCCGATACAACATGAGCCGATCAATGAGATTTTGAATAATAAATTTACTTATTAAAAAACTATGTTACAGTTTGTCGATTCTTACACTGTAATTATAAGGTAGTTATAAGGACACAGCTCGATTTATACGAGTCAGTTCAGCGTTCATGATTTCAAATCGTAATTTGTCCGCTCTGTCAAAACATCGTAGGAGCGACTGTCCGCCCTGTCAAATTAAGCGTAGGAGCGATTGTCCGGGATTCCAATCTGAATCATTACTCTAGTTCAGGCTTTGCAAAAGACTTTTAACCTATCCGTTACTCACTAAATTCTGCTATACACCAATCGACTGTACTAAAATATTAAGAAGAAATATTACAAACCCGTAATATGAATAAAGACTTACTCATCTTAGTAATCAATGTTTTCAGGACATCTTGGTGATTCGAAATCCCATGTATATATTGATATAGGGTATCATAGTCATTCAATAAGTCGCAAAATGCTCGAATACAATTTCCAAAGCAAAATGTGACTTAAATTGATAACTAAAAATACCAGTCAAGCTGTCAAGTCTAAAGATCCAGGAAGTCCTGCATTCACATCGAATGTATCCATCGAATTCAATCCATTGTTGACATTAGCGGAGATTAAGTTAATAAATAACTCATATATCCTAAATGACAGTTTCTAAATAGCCAAACAAGCCGATGTATGCTGTAAGAAAGTTTTGACACGAGTGTGAACATTCATGGGCGCCGCCATTGTTGTATGACCTTGAGGGGTGTGTAAAAATACCAAAATCCCCGTAATTAGCGAAATCCCCCGAAACCCACAGAAATCTTCCGAAATCCCCCTTAAAATTGATTATTATCAAAATACTGCGGATATTAATATAGAACATTGCAAAATACAATAAGATCACTTTTGAAACATTGTTTTTATCCAAGTTTGATAGTGAAAAACTAAAATATATAATTTCAGTAATAACGGGGATTTCGGTATTTCTCGAACCGAGCATTATCTCAATCGTACAGGCTCGGTCTTTTACATAGGTTGCCATTGTGAAGATTTTGTTCATGGTATCATAACTTAGACGATGCTGAAACAGCATCGTCAAAACCATAACCTTTGTTTTATTTGTGTTAACACATAATTTCCACCTATCACAATAAACCCCTCACACCACACTTCAGGAAAATGTGCATATTCAAAGAATTTATTAAACAAATTACAAACAACTTGTAAGAAACTTTTACTTCTAATTGCAAATTAACAAACTCATTAAGAAGCTGATCAGGGCCACCTGATTTATCATTATGAATATGCTTACAAGCACTTATAATGCCTTGATCAGTAAATGCTACATTTAACTCACTAAACATAATAGTTAATTCTCCATTTAAGTACCTGTCCTGATAAAACAAAACATTTTCATCAGCTTGATATAATCTAGAGTTAAGGGTCATTAATAATTTAAAATCGTTTAAAAACTCCCTACTACTTATATTATTACAGTCCACTCTCGTTATCTCGAAGTCGGCGGGAACATGAAAAAATATCGAGATAACGAGAGTTCGAGATATCCGATTAGGCGTTTTCAAATGAAAATGAGACGCAATTTTACCTTGTTTTTAACATATAATTACCTGCTAAGCGGTCTAGCAAAGCCGTCAACATGAGGCATAATACTCTCTTCCTAATATACATGTATACGCGTTTTTACGAGGCATGATTAATTTTGCTATTTAAATGCTTAAAATGACGTTTTAAGTATTACAGAATTGTATGAAAACATGCGGTTATAATTTTTCTAGACTGTCGAGTAAACATCTGGTTATGTTGCTATTTAAATTGATGATGCAATTGACCTCCAATCAAGACGAGGGTTTTCCATCTGAACATGCGTAAATCACGTTCCGGAATACTGAACTGTACATGTACATTTTGTTGTTTGAAATGCAAAGTGCAATAGATTATTAGTACAGGATCAAATACAAATGAAAAACCATTTTGAGTCTTGTCTTTATCATCGTTATTATCTTTATTACGTTTTATATACGCAAAAATATAACTCAATGCATTTTGGAATGTTGTTTGTAAAAGCAATAACTATTTTGGCCTTTCGGCAGGCTGTGTGTTAATTACGGTTAAAGTGACAGGCCTTACTCAAGTGTTAATGGCTAACGACATTACACACGTGTGATCATTGATGCAATCGATGATACATCAATTTCCTACCGCAAAGTATCGGGAGCAGCCGGGCTAAGCGGGACGGTGATCAAAGAAAATTTTTCGCACCTTTTGCCGACACTGGGACAATTATTCGCACTTCGAGATAAACCACAGTAAATACATGTAAAATCGGGACTCGGGAAACAAAAATTTATATCGACATATCGAATTATTCGACATAACGAAAATCGAGATATGCGATGTTTACTTACATAGATAAAGAAGGAAAAAAGTTGGGACATTGAGCTTACTTCGACATATCGAGAATATCGAGATATCCGATGTCGAGATAACGAAAGTGGACTGTATATTATATTATCATGTATTATTCTTTAACTGTTTCCAGTTAAGTTTTGCATGTGTAAGTCTTGCATTTTCTTATTTCGTTGTTTGTTTTTATTATGCCCCCGGTAGGGTGGCATATAGCATGTTGAACTGTCCGTCTGTACGTCTGTCAGTCTGACTGTCAGTCTGTGTGTCCGTCCGAAAACTTTAACATTTGCCATAACTTTTGCAATATTGAAGATAGCAACTTGATATTTGGCTTTATGTGTATCTCATGAAGCTGCACATTTTTAGTGGTGCAATGTCAAGGTCATCCTTCAAGGTCAAAAGTCAAAAAATACAATCCAGGGGAAGCAATAAGCTATAAAATGGAGATAATTTCTAAACCTGCCAATGATATATTGAAAGTTTATTTCAAAGCGACACAATAGGGGGCATTGTGTTTCTGACAAACACATCTCTTGTCATAAACATATTTCTTTTTCCTAATTGTACTTTATAAAGGCTCCTAGATTCTATCATGATTTGTCTATTTTCCTCCGAGGGATAATGTCTGTACATATTAAGATTCATATAATAACAATTGTTTAAATACTTACATTCATTAGTCAACATAGACAGCATAACAAATATTGTTTTTATCATCAAACTTTGTATTGTCAACAAGCTGTTTTTAAATAATGGTGAACTAATATTTTCAACTACATCACAAACTTGGGATATATAACTATCCAATGAATCACTGTTTTGGGTTTGATCTATACAGCCACTAATAGTTTCAAAGGTATTTATTACATCTTCATAATTTAAAGAATTAATATAATCCATTTTCTTTTCATTATCCCATTGATAAGTGTATGGTAGATTTTTGTATCATTTTCTATATGGCTATTACTTTTAGGGATATGTCTCTATCTCAGTTTTAAAACTGAAACTGATTTATTTGATTAAACGCCTTTTTTATGCGTGCATATTCAATGGCGTTGTACATGTAAATATAACATAATATATATAAAAGTTACGAGGCAAAAAGCTGACACCATATAAATATAGGCAATAACTAAAATCTGATAAACACTTTAAAATAACCAAACTAAATAAATAAAACAAACCACTACTTAAATTAAGTAAAAAAATAAATAAGAAGATAAACAAATAATGGATTAATGAGTGAGTGCATTGATTGTGGGGGTTGAAACACACATTAAATGAGCACATTAAAAAGTTTATACAATTTAAAACAGTGTGTCAAACTTCCTAAAATAAAATGTCTTCAGGTTTCTTTTAAACAAATCAAATGTCTCTGACTGACTGATCGCTAATGGAATAGTGTTCCAGATTCTTCGACCAGCAGTCCGGAAAGCCCTATCGCTGATGTTCGTCTTTTGTTCACAGGGACTGTGTAGCCCATCACGTTATTGTAGTTTGAACTCTATTCGGGTTTTTACCGGTAACCAATGGAGATCGAACAATGCTTGCCTAGAACTATCGTATTATTTCCTATTTAGAATTAGCTTTGCACACATATTTTAAATTATCTGCATTTTATTAAGATCACACTGGGCGGCTCCATACAAAAAGACGTTGCAGTAATCTAGATGTGAAACAACTAATGATAATACAAGACTCTCTGTGGCTTCACTTGTTAAATATTTTCGAATGCTTTTGATTTTAAAATAATTAAGCATGGCTGTTCTACATTTACGCGTTATATGCTCTTTAAAATTAAGTGTTTCGTCTAGAAAGACACCGAGATAGCGTATAAACATTTGTTTTGGAATTGCATCATGTATAATGACAACCGACTCAGTCACACACTTGTCAAGTTGTTTCCGACTACCAAACATTATAATTTCCGTTTTTGAGTTATTCATTTTGAGCTTATTCCCATTCATCCAGTGGTTAATGGTTATTGCGCAATCTTGAAGGTCTTGTATTGCTTTGCGTTCCATTTATGGTGTTGGAGTAAAGCGTATATTTCCAGTGTGATCATCAGCGAATCCATACACAGAAATATGCGGCGGAATGACATCGAAGAGCATTTTTGCGTATGTTAAATATAGCCAAGGCCCGAGACAGCTTCCTTGTGGTAAAGAACACTGTAGCTGGCGTGGAGCTGACATCGTTGATTCTATTTTGACACGGTAACTTCGCGGTCGTATATACGAGTCTAACCAGTTTAATGCGGTGGCACAGACGCCATATTGACTGTTAAGGACGTCCAGTAGCATGTTGTGGTCCACTGTGTCGAATGCAGCGCTTAAATTGATGGCTATTAAGGCGGTGACTTCCTGTTTCTCCATGCCATCCAGAAGGTCATTGATAAGTCGCAGCAGGGCTGACTCACATGAATGATGTCGCCGAAACGACGACTGGTTTTTCGGCTATCCACGCAGTTTTACATTCAATACTACATTTAACTACACAATGATCCGACAAAATGTTAATATATAAGGTGTATCTGACATAGTTAACAGTATATACGCATACCGAAAAAAGAAGTCTGTCACTGCATTTAACCACTTTGCATCCAGATTCTGCATTCGCAAACAAAAAAGCTCCGATGGGCGCGTTTCACCCATGGCAACGTCTTTTGACTGTGGCATTAGCACCCGAGTAACACGCAGTCCTCATGGAAAGTGTATACAGCGTCGAAATATCGGTTCAATAGATTCAATACTGAATTATCTACAATTAACCGATACAGCGCATTTATGTTCTTTCGTTTTAAGAAATCAACTGCGTTCGCAATATGGACGACAACATTTAATTACCACGCGCTACATGTGTATGCTCCCCGAACGTTTTCGGGGAGCATAAAGTTGCAAGTGAGTCCTTCCTTCCTTACTTCCTTACTTCCTTTCGTCACACTTGTGTTACAGTTTCTCATAGCACCTTCAATACTTTACCTATTTCTTCCATATTTGGCATGTAGGTACCTTGCATGGACCTCTACCTTTTGATAAGGTTTGAGGATCACTGGGGTCAAGGTGTCACCGAGGCTAATACTATATTTATCCGTCACACGTTTGTTACAGTTTATCATACCACCTTTAATACTTTATCGATCTATTTCATAGTTGGCATGTAGGTACCTTGTATGGACCTCTACCTTTTGATGAGGTTGAGGTCACTGGGGTATAGGTCACCGAGGCTAATAATATTTTTTTCCGTCACACATTTGTTACAGTTCCTCATAGCAACTTCACTACTTTGCCGATCTCTTTCATATTTTACATGTAGGTACCTTGCATAGACCTTTACCTTTTGATGAGGTTTGAGGTCACTGGGGTCAAGGTCATGGTCACTGAGGCTTATAATGGATTTTTCCGTCATGCTTTTGTTACAGTTTCTAATAGCACCTTCAATACTTTACCGATCTCTTTCATATTTGGCATGTAGGTACCTTGTATGGACCTCTACCTTTTGCAGATGTTTGAGGTCACTGGGGTCAATATAAGGTCACCGAGGCTAATAATAGATTTTCTGTCATGTTTTTGTTACTTTACCGATCTCTTTCATATTTGGCATGTAGGTACCTTCCATGGACCTCTACCTTTTGATGAGGTTTAAGGTCACTGGGCTCAAGGTCACCAAGGCTAATAATAGACTTTTCGTCACGCTTTTCTGACAGTTTTTCATAGGGCCTTCAAAACTTTACCGATCTCTTTCATAGTTGGCATGTAGGTACCTTGCATGGGCCATCTACCTTTTGATGAGGTTTAGGTCACTGGGGTCAAGGTGAAGGTCACCGAGGCTAATACAAGATTTTTTTATGTGGTTATTAAAACATAGATTGACAAAGCGCATCATCGGGGAGCATCCATCAATTTCACTGATTGTCTTGTTTATCGTCAAAGTAACATCTGAATGTGCTTTGCGCTACAAAGTTTGTATATGACAATTCGCCCGTGCTTCATGACAGTTTTGAACTTTTTCCTTACACACGTAATACATGTTGTGATTGTCACTTTCACAGCAGCTAATTAAATTGCGTTAATGTTTTTAAAATAATCAAAACAATCTCGTTTATGTCCGTCATAACAGTAGAACATTATCAACATTTAATTTTTGTTCCCATAAATACGCTATATTACCTACACTGTGTCGATGTGACTTAAAATCCAGCTAATAAATTAATTGAATATGAATAATAATTTAATCTACATGGTGCATAGAAATCTTATGATAACGTTTGTCTTCACGAAATCTCAGTTACATATAACACTAAGTTAGAGTAAAAACCTACGTCACCAGTTCAAAGGATATAAACCAATAAACATTGTATTCACAGACGTTTCGCAGTTATGAATTGGCACGTGCGAACAATGACTTGTTTTAAAAAGCAGCATTTACTTTTAACCCCAATAAATCATATATTATTTTGACAGCCTGTTACCCTTCCTTAATTCCATCAGTTTTGTTCAACAAATGTGATTGGTTCGCATCACGGTGTATAATGTTTTTACGACCACAAAATGTGAGCAAAATCGCCCCACCAGTACTTTCAGTACTTTGATTTATAAACGTGTTCACACATATCAAAAAATTGTATTAATAATCTATAATAATTTTCCTGCATATTTTCCCCGGACTTGAGCAGACTAGAGAAGATGCTAATTTACCAAACAAAGATTTAATTTTTATTCAGTTTGGAGTATATGTAGGTTCATCACAGATAAACCACCACCACCGCCATCGTTTCCTGTAAACGATGTTAGTTTCTCCTAACAGTTTCCATTTCAAAATAAAGGTACAACCGCATATTTCAATGATAAAACGATTTCCCGCGGCTCACCATAACAATAATGTTAAAAGTGTGTGCCTTTAATGTTTTTCCCTATAAAATAGCCACTTTTGTTTACTTATATTGATTTTCAGTTTGCATCTATAACAATTGCCAATGTCATTTAATATTATATGGAATTAGGTGGTTGTAAGATTATAATTAGAATGGTATATCACTGAGCGCTAAGATTCCTTTAATATATTATATAATATTTTTATATTGTCATTCACGTTCATCATACACATGATTCCGCGGTTTTTTCTGATGGCTCTTGTTTTAATCTGGCTGCTGATTTTACTACATGGACACATGGCTTTTAGTGCGAGATCAGTTTCACATGATATTTGTTTTGATATTTACGTTGCTACTTAAGTGGTCGACTAATTTAGTGAATACATTAAGAATTATCAATGAAATGTAATATAATGTTTTAAGATTTAAAAGCCTTGTTTATTAAAAGGTTCAGTATAAAGTTATAATTATTGGTAACGAAATTGAATGTAAGATATTATTTTGTAAGCATAACACAATTTTGTCACTTTTTTATAAAGAACATGAGAACAATCTTTGATAATTAAATATTGTTAAATGGCATAACACGGTATTTGTTTTATCGTTCTTATCACCACTTATAAATATGTATGGCCTAAAAAGCCCCCTGCTTTAGGAATAGTAAGCACTATAAATAGTATATTCCTGATTGTTTCATACCATAATAATGTATTGCTTTCGTCCTACATGCATGTTATTGCTTTTTAAGAAAACAAACACCCACGGATTGAGGTGCGGTACTCTTAAACTGTATTGGATGAACAAGTACGCAAGCAGCGATAAATAAAATTGCTGTTTAGACAAATAACAGTTTTCTTTGACAACAATTTTGGCATCATTTTCACAAAATTATTATTGTTTTAGCAAAAGATAATTGTAACAATTTAGCATAACATAAAGCATTTATACTGTGGCAAAAGCAAACAACAGCCCCTACTTAAACATATGCAGACGTACCTAATCTATGAAAAATTTCCCTCGCATACATGTTTGTAGTCAATGTTCATTTTAAACACCTATTTTAAATTCCGAAAAAAACATTATAATTGTTTTTTTTTTAGACGCCGCAAGCGAGTAAGAAAGATTAAAGACTAAAAACCTCGTAGTTCACAATATAAAGGCTCTTCATAGAGCTGTGCTATTTTTTTAATGAACGCTTTAATAATGTACTTGGACAACTAATTATACATAATATGAATAAAGATTATCTAGCTACAAGTGACGTAAGTATAATAATTATTGTATGTGTGTATTAGAAGTGTTATTTCGAATGAACGATCGAAGTGTAAGGGGTAAGGGGTCATCAAACAAAACTCCGCAAAACCCGAAGTCTATGACCATGTAGAAACGATTTGTCTATTTTTTTCTCATTGAATGTATCGTCCTTTACATACAAGATGAAATTGATTAATTTAATATTCAACCGAAAACAGTCACCTCCGGCAAGTGAAGAAAACTATGGACTTTCTATTCAAGTATATTGAAGTCACTTTAAGAGTCAATATATGGGATAATGTATAGCTTTTTGTAAAATATATCTTAAAAAATAATTTTTCGCAATATTTATTTTTACCCCACTATGGAGATTTCCTAATGTTTTGATGCTCTTTATATGTTCGTAGCATACAATCTTTAAAGATACCCACTACAAACTGTAATAACATAGATGTTAATATGTTCAATATTCAAAATATAATCATAACATATCTTAGTTATATGATAAAACTGTCTAATATCCCTACATGATATTGTTCCTTATAATCGATTTTGACACATTGCTTTTAGTTTTCGTATAATGGTAATACGCATTTTAAAAAAACGGTTACGATTGGGTGCGTTGAATTCATTTATTAAATTCATTAAATGCATTTGCAACATTTTGACTTATAGGCAACATGATGATATCACACATAGCGTTTAATGCACAAACTTTCCTCTGACAACTATGGTTTATGACATTTTGTAGAAAAAAAGGACAATCAAACATAATATGTTTAAAAGATGCTGTGCCAAGATTGTTGCTGACAAATACAGGTTTTAGTCAGTTTGTATGTGTAGTGTACATGGGATTTAACACTACTTTTTTGTATTCATCCTAATTGTATATTGTACATTTACTTTAATTTATTCTAGAACAAAGTTCTAAATCAGTTCATTATTGTCAAAAACTTACATTAACTACCAACCACATAAACGTTTCAACCTGCATTTTCTGTCACAACATTATGTTATTAAGACTGTAAAACTTCTTTACTTGCTTCTATGAATTCCAACGCCTTTTCCAAACGAATTCGGAGTTTTAACTTTACAGGTGCGCGTGCAGTAACCCATATTCACAACCATGAAGTTTATTTGATCCTTCGCTCGAATCTTGCTTTTTGATTAACATATCCGATGCATCGAGCAACATCAATTTTCACCCACAACATTTTTAGACGTAAACATTTATGTGCATTTACAACTCTTGTTTATGATGGCGTACTATAACTTAAACGGTGATAATGATCCGTTACCATACATATAATAGGTGAACAGTATATGGTTATAACGATGTCAGAGGTCTGAGGCAGTATCCAGTGAATTTGTTGGCATAAACTAAATATCATGGCGTGTACAACTTTGTTCATAAACATTTATTTCGGAAGCAACCAACCAGTTTATACACATAACCAGAGATTAAGGTTATAGTCCCAGAGTTTCTTTCATGATTTTGTTCAAGTAAAACCCCTCTTAAAGGATTAAGCTTCTTTTTTGCTGAAAACATATTGCGAACATGGATCCTAAAGGGGCTGACATAAGTGTGTTATGTTTGTGACGGTTTTGCAAAAGCCCATAGTATTACGCAGGTAGAGAATCAGAATATTTAATATTGTCTTTATGGCGTGTTTTCATTCAGTATGAAACAATAATGAAACGAACAGTGTGGTTAAATGACAATAGTTTGTATTAGATATTCGACAAAGTACAATGAAAAAGGGTATAAAGACGAGGTGGCTAAATTATTGATGAAGAGCGTACTCAAGCTCACATACAAATATGCAAATCGGGTAATGTGGTTGAAATGACTAGTCGCATGCTCATAGGATAAGAGAGTTTTACATCACATATATAAGGGAAATGTAGCCAGGAAAATATTGTTGAACCTGGTTACTATTATTTGCCATCACATTTCCGATAGCCCAATATTCTTACTGATTCGAAACAGATGCCAGAAATGTACCGAATATTCTGGGACGACGGTACAATTCTTCCAGCCTCAATGCCATTCAAGTGCAGAAAGAGAAGCAACAAATAAAAGGAAGTAAACATCCGGGAGTGGATCGTATAAAAGCTAAGACATCCGACATTAACCATGGGTAAGTTGTATCTTCTATAATTTCCGATTTCCTGTATATTTAAGCTAACAAGCAAAAGTTGGTGATTCAGTATATACATTGAAATTGTTCGGCAACAGCTTTGGTTAGGACAGAATTTCTAGATCTGACCTAGAAACTCAATATGTTTGTACTTATATATTTGTCTACGTGGCAGTTAGTGGAAACACTTGAGTGAGAGAATCTGCAATATGTATCTGGTAGGCACAGAATATTGTAGAGAATATATACTACTCAAAATTTGCTAAGGATCACTTTTTATTTTGTTTCGCATTATCGTCAACTTTTGTTAAAGTTCATTTTAAATTGTTATTTTGAAGGTTTTTATATTAGAATGTGTATTTTTTTATTTTATTTTTATGTATTAATTTTTAATTGATGCGTGACGCTGGCTGAATCTAGCTAGCGTGACTTATGAAAGTTTAGTGCATGTGTGTCAGAATTGAAATGTTTGTAAAAGTCTGCAAACATTGAAATGATCTTTTCAATATCGTGTATGGTTCCCATTGGTATTGATTATTGATTGGCATCGTCTTCTCATGCTACTGATAAGCCCACGGATTCGAACCTATTTCTGTAGGAGGGCTTGTCGTAGGTCCTGGATTGTGATAGGCTTAACAGGGCGTGCAGATATTGCAACCTGAAGCATGTCCCAGACATGCTCTTTGGGATTGAGGTCCGGAGACCTCGCAGGCCACTCCATCCTGACAAGTGTTTCAGCGTGAAGGTACGCATTGGTCACCCTTGCTCTGCGAGTTCTGGCCTTATCTTTCAAAAAAAAGAAATCTGGGCCTAATGCACCAGCATATGGACGGACGTATACATCCAAGACCTCTCTGACGTATCTCTGAGCTTTCACAGTGCTGTTATCAATGATATGCAGATCGGTTTTCCCATGCATGCTGATCTCAGCCCAACCATTACTGAGCCCCCACCATAACGATCATGGTTTGCGATGCATACTGGTGTGAATCGATTATTGGTTGTTCTCCACATCCGGGCACTTCTATCTGTAAAGTCATCACAGAATATAGACTCGTCTGTGAAGAGCACCGGTGTCCAGTCATTAAAAGACCAGGTTATGTGATACTGTGCCCATTGGAGACGTGCCTAGATGTGGTTGCGAATCAATGTGACACGAATAAGGTCGTCTAGCCCCAATGCCAACACTATGCAGTCTGTTTCGAATGGTTTGAGTTAAAACTTGAACTCCTGATGCATTATGTAAGTCATTTTAAAGGGCCGTGGCGTTCATAAAGCGATGACGTCGGACTAGTACCATGATAAAACGGTATTGTGCCTGTGTAGGAACCCTCTGAAGACCTCTCCAGTATCTTGGGATATTATCACCATGCATTTGGTAGCGGCTCCACATCCTGGCTAAACGCTCTGTGAAACGCCAAGCTGGCGTGCCGCATGACGTTGTTACGCTCCTCCTTCCAGCATCCCAACCCCCCTGTTTATTTCTTCTAAGATAAGATGTCTTTTCACGCGATAGTGAGCCATTTCAAACAACTCTTAAGATGAATGATTGAGCTACAAGTGTAGATTTGAAGCATGTTCACAATGTGTTTGTCAAGTGGAAGGCAAAATGTCATGGCTTTTTGTGGGTATTGCTTTTCATGAGCAAATTAGCAAACCTGTGTAAACAAAATCGATAAGACAGGTTATTGGTTATGTACAATACGCACTCATATATTGGAAAACACAAACTTTTATGTTTTTCATAATAAAAACTTCACATTACTAATACTATAAAAAGTGATCGCTAGCAAATTTTGAGTAGTATATAAAATTGCATTGATTTGAGTGTGTATAAGTTTTCACAAACCATGAGTTTGCAACAATATACGCATTAATATGAATTACTTTACTATATAGCGTGGGTTAAACACAATATAATATGCTTAACCACAAATAGCACCATTTAATGTTATTGACATCATATTGAGGTCCTCCTTTGTGAGACTTTACTTAATTTTACAACTTCTTTAACAATAACTTTAGTCATCTGTTAAAGAATAAGTGCCTGTAAAACGTCAAGATAAATACCTGTTTACTTTAATGACGGCTTTCGGTAACAATGGTGTAGTTAAATTGTTACTGTTTGACATTTGTTAGATCCCCATCCTAAATCTCAAAGGCATTGGTAAAAAAATGCAATGTGTATTCGACATAAAAAAATGACTTTTTGCTTCAAGTTAAGTGATCGTAAAAAAGCGCTTTGGTGTAATGTACATTAATGTCATTCCGAAAATAATAAAAGCTTTTAAGGTTAGGTCTCTGTTCGTATTTTAAGAAAACAATGCAAAAATAGCTTTTCGTGAGTGTTTCTGTGGTAAACACAGATACATTCGGATCGTAATGAAAAAATGTAGGGCCAGTATTGTGGGTTTTAAAGAGAAACGTTTGGCGATTCCACGTTCCCAGATACTACAAGCAATGAACTATTAACATATGTAATATGGCAATCATTATCTAATCATAGCTGTACTTTGATGTTCAGTTATAACCAATATTGCATTATCCAAAAACAGGTGTTATTAGCTCAAGCCGTAACTGATGTGTTGCATTGTGATATCACGTAATGCTCTCGCCACTGTAGAAATTCGTGCAAACGTAAAAGGTGTCCATGGAACGTCCTAATCAAATTATGGGAGCGTCCTATCACGATAATGTGTGTGAATACACGGATGTTTGTAACGTTGTGCATATTGTGAATTCTCCAAAACATGTTAACGTTATGTAATATTTCTTATATAGGTGTTTTACTTCATGTAATTACCGCGTTATAATTGTATAAATATAATATGTACACATGTGTTGTATACATTGACGCTTGCAGATACGTTTTTTAATTGTTGTTGTTGTTCTTTTACTTAATCGGAACGGGGGAAATGGTTTATTTTGTTTATGCTTTTCGTGGAACATTATTCTTATGGTGGTATGCTGGTTTATGTTTAAATGGGTACCTGGTTGGATAAATCTATATGCCGTGGCTGATTAACCTCCGCGGACTTCATTCTCAATATTTTGAAGAAAGTTAAACATGATAAATATCGGAGATAAATATACCTCAATTGAAAAATGGGTAAACATTGCAATATAGTATATAGTTATAGGAATGTTGAAAAAGAATTAAGAAAATGCATAGGAAATACATTCATAAAGTTTACTTTCCAGTATATGAGGTGTGAAAAGGCAACATGTACTGAATACAAATCACATAACTGACAGAAGTAAAATAAAATGAAAAATATTATATTTGCAGTTATTTTAAGCATAGAATCGAGAGCTTAATTATCGTAGAACTCTCTCAAATTACTAAACAAATTGAAACGCCAGGATAACAAAACCGGCTTAGTTAATTAAAAATAATTATATTACAAAGCAATGCTTACTGAAAGGCGAGTTTTCTCATACCTGTCACATATATCTGTCACTTGGACTTGGACATATTTGCTGCGAACTTATTAGTACAATATCCATATATTTCATCCCCGGCATTGATACTATTCTATATAGAGACGACAATCGTGACTTCTTAGATAGTACTAAAAGAGCTGATGCTGTTACGAAATGAATTATTTAGAAACAAATAGCATACGTAAACATGCAACAGAATGACTTTTGAACGTTGTATCTTGCTTTCAAAACAAGTATTTCACAACTTCCTTCCTTTTCTTCCCAAAAAGGTATACCTTTCTATGTAAATCTATAAATGTATGTAACAAATGACACTCTAAAATTGGCGAATGTATTTTACCATACGGTTAACATTGCGTCAAAATTACTTCCAATTATGTTCGTCAGACAACATGCAACTGTATCTTAACCGAGGGAAAAAACTTTATATGGCGTTGTTTTTTGTTCCAACATTCATACATGTAAATAGTATCAATATGTAATGAAATTATATGTGTATTTATGTTAATTGTTTGAAATGAATATATTTACATTAAACTTTATCATTTATTTCGGCTAAACATGTAGATAATAAATGTGCTGAAAACTGTAAAACGAATAACCTATGTTTGTTGGTGTTCTTGTCTTAGGCAAAGTTCCACGTTTAGATAAGTATCTACAATAAGTGGATTCGGTATTGGCTGTCGATGGTTTGAGCATATTGAATGTCTGTACACGATTCATTCAGCTTTTTGATTTCTTAAATTATTAATCCTGATATTTATATATTCGTATATGCATTATGAACTGAAAATGACACAACAACATCTGAGAAAAAAACACTGAATCCAAAATTCTTGAATTAAAGGCAAATTACAGATTATCTCTATATAACACGACACTGTTCTAAACAATATTTAATTGCAGAAAACTATACATGAACAATGACCAATATAAAACCGTGTTTGCCTCGGCACGAAGCTACTTGACCGAATTAAACGCACACACCTGATACTGTTACCTTGAAACACACGACAATCACACTCAGGCTGTTATCATCGCAATTGAAAGATCTATATAAATCATGCCGGCCTTATACCGGTATCAACAACTTCAACTCAACTTTTATATGAACTCCTTATAAAAATTCCGCAATCATACAGGCTTCTCAATATGACCGTGTATGCAATAATTAATCACGATCATTCATGTAAGTGGTTTTAAAAGAAAGCAGTTAAATAATTGAATCTATTGAACGCGTTAGTTTTAAACAACCCAAACCGGAAACGTATTCAACACGGAAAGACTGTTGATCAAATTGTTTATGTCGGAACAAGGTGTGCAAGATACTAATGTAAAACTTGCAATACTTACGCGATATATTTAAAGTAATTTCTTATTATCAGCTCATCATTTCATTTGAAACATTATATGTAAATTAACCGATCGTCGAATTGTCATTTCTCATCACCTGTAACATACATCATAAATCATCGCTAAGTGTAGATTAATGTTGACATTTTTCAATTCGAACCCAATTGTTGTTTGTCAATGCATCGGGGTTTCTATAGACACGACAGTTATTGCGATTAAAAGACCTATTAGCTTAACATGTAAATGCTTTTACTAGTTACATAAACCATGACTTCGTCATGCCATTATTTTATTCTGGTATAATTGATTAACCCATACACGCAATACTGAGCATAAAAGGCCAAACTGAACGCCCACAAGAGAAACGCGTTTCTCTTAAAAATATGAATTAGATCCAAAATAATTTATATTTAAAATCAACATATTCCGTATAATTGCTTTGTATAATGTAAAATGTATATTTGAATATAAAGTAATCAGTGTAAATATAAACAACTTGAAGGATTCATTTACATGATGATATTTCTGGTGGGTTTTTTACAGGTGATATCAATATTACGTCCGTTGTCATTACATACGTTATTATGCATTAGTCGTACTGAAATGTGGCACATGAGCTCTAAACGTAAGTTTATTTTGGTTATGTTTTTCGGTAAGTCCAAATGTGTTGACCATTGTGAATCGAGTGTATTACATTGTCAAATATAGCTATCTTTCTCCAATGCATGACAATTTTTAGTAAAACCTCCTATGCACTTCAAAAAAGGATTAACACATCAAATGCCTAGCAGCGTAAATCACAAATTAAGGAACCCATAAATTGAACTATCAGCTTTTATTACAGTGCTAACATTGAATCTGTACTTCATTAACTCCGACACCATACTCTGTTTAGTACTTGGTGAACAAGACTTCAACCCATATATGAATTCTGCTTATGTACACAGGTAAACAAGACTTCACCCCATATATGAATTCTGCTTATGTACACCTTAACAAGACTTCACCCCATATATGAATTCTGCTAATGTACACATGACTTCACCCCATATATGAATTCTGCTTATGTACACCTTCACCCCATAAAAGAATTCTGCGTATATACACATTTTTATGTTTATGATGATTCGAGTTAGGCACAAAGCCGATCGATAATTGTTTATCGGACAAAATTAGCTATCATAAATCTCACTTAAAGGGTTTAACGTATATTTCATACGTTAAACATATGATTTAATTATCACGGTGACATGTCCGATTAAAAGAGTACGTCGTGAATCAAATACTATAAATGCAGGTTAATTATTAGTGTCTTGAACTGTTATGAACAATAACAAAATATCGAAATTGTAGTTTACTTACACAGGGAACATGAAATTTATTGTGTTTTACATAGTATATCTAGCCATAGCTACATATTGTATCGTATATTAATTGTACATGTATGCAAGATTTATGTATTGCCTTAAAAAATAACGTATTGAAATAAAAAATACTACGAATCAACATTGAATGGAAGAATGGTGGATATCCGGGGTTCAGGCATGACTAGTCAACCAACCAATACTTTGTATCAAACCAGGACAGTGACTACATGTCTAATTATAAGGAACTTCAGATAATATGCGATACACACGAGAGACGAATTTTCTGCCTTCCATTGAGAGTGAAAGTGGCTTCGCAGAAGAGTTTTATACATTGTCAGTTTAATAATTTGTTGAAAAGGTGTGCCGAGCTTTAACAGATTTTGACATTCTGTTTAACTCGTAAAGCAGATATTAAACTTACAGAGATTTTCACGGGCATAATTAACATTTACATGTCCTTTGAAAACTATACAACTACACAACAAATATTCTTGTTTTAAGAGTTTCGACTATGGTAATGTTCGAGGACTTAAGTATTCAATATGATAAGTTAATTAGTTAATTATCTTTTTATTTGAGACATGTAAAGACTCTTGCAATGGGATTTGGTTAATTACGTACTACATTTCAACATATGCAGTGTCCGTATTCAACTGTTCCTTCACTAAATGCAAATACTTTAGTGAACATGTATTCATTATAACATTAAATAGAACATACGTCTCTACTGACACTCCTGAAGCCTTAACAGTTTTGAAATTATTTATATATTACCTAGAATTTTATTATAGGAAAATGAGTATATTCAATACATGAATAAAAATGTTATCTAATAACTAACGAATACTTTGTACACAGTAAGCATGATAAATTAATTGATAAAATAGTAATGCATTCCAATCCAGTTCACAATACATGTTTAAATAAAAACATGAATTGTATTTTAAACTGTATACTTAATAAAGTGAATCGGTTAGCATGGTAAATCCCTACATTCTATTTAATTCTTGTATCATATTAGTTTCGGATTTTAGATCCATGGAAGCATTAAAACAGCCATTATTAATATGCTAGATTTAACAATATCATCAACCTTTTTCAGAACAATTGTCTTGGTTATCCGCTGCGATAATAAGTATAGATCTTCTCATGTTTATGTCTTCTTGGTAATGTTCTACTCTATTTTCTAGGACACAATAAATTATGTTTACATCACAAGGGTATTAAATTGATATCAGTGTTTTTGTTGGTCTTCCAAATGTTGATCGAACGTTCAAATGGAGCTTTAATGTTCAAAACAGAAGAGTTTATTATGACTTATAACGTTCATCATCATGAGCATATACACGTATCGACAATAACAATATGGGTTTGAAGTATTAAAGTAAATTCGAAACCTTACCAACATTAAAATACAGGAAATATACATGTTTTTATGAGAATGTCACATGGATGAGTTTAATACATAGTGACCACACATTCTCAAGCGCCTAGTTTAATAATTGCAACAGTTATACCACTATTCTCTACTTATTTTCTTTGTGAAAACATGTAGGTTTCACTCCATATATATGACATAAAAGCATGTTTAACTTAAAATGGCGCGCTTTTAAAAATATTTTGTTTGAGCTATTAAGTATTTCGTAAAACTTGGACACATTCGGACGGATTCCATAATATTTTTGAATTACTGTTGTCTTTTCATATGAAAACATTATTTATAAAAAATGCAAGATTTAATCAATCGAATATGGGGAGTACATACTGTTTGCTTCAGAGATTTAAGAGGATCTGGGTAAATTCAAATTATCACAAGCCCGTGAAAAGCATTAATATATACGTTCTTAAATCAGGCTGTAATAAATATCTTATTAGTTATGTAAAGGGAAAAAACATTATAAGAATCCACATGTAATGCTCTATTTAATTAATACCGTACCATAGTAAGGCGATTCCTCGACTGTATTTGCATATCCTCAGTTTAATTTTGTATACGTGGTTCATTGGGCAGGTTGTTTTTTAATGCAGAAGTGTGGACTTTAATATAAAAAAATCGATTAAATTGGTTAAGCATGTTTAAATTAATAACTTATATTAGTACACCTTACGTGATGGGATATAAATTAATAAATAAATGCATTATATTTGTGTTGCTTTCAAATGCTGTTTCGGTCGTCTTTCTTTAAAATATCCTACATTATCTAACTGAATCAAATTGTGCTCGTCACATTTCTATATATATACGAATAAAGCTTTGCTGCGTTACTTTATCTGATGCAATTGTTTAAGTTGCCATATAAAGTTACAATACCACCATATAAGTTATGTGAATAACCGCGTCTTATTGTTGGTGGTTGGAAGTGAGAATGCGTGTGTTGACTGCGTTGTAAATTTTAAAGTGTGTCTGTACTGCCTTAAAGGGGCCTTTTCACAGATTTTGGCATTTTTTAACTTATTCATTAAATGCTTTATATTGATAAATGTAAACATTGGATCGTAAAAGCTTCAGTTAAAAATCAAGAATAAAATTTAAAAAAGGAAAAGAACATTGCCCGGAGCAGGTTTCGAACCAGTGACCCCTGGAGTCCTGCCAGAGTCCTGAAGTAAAAACGCTTTAGCCTACTGAGCTATTCCGCCGAGTACACATACTTGACGTATTTTATACCTTATATAAGCAATTTTCGTAGTTTCACAAAATTTAACGACAAAAACAGAACTCTCCAAATTATTCAATCGTTTCGCGTTAATTTTTAGGTTTTCAAATCGTCAAAAGATGCATATAATGGCTATATTAGACCATGGCAAATGTTCAGTATTACTGTTTCCTCACAAATATCATAACTAAAACGAAAATTTGCGAATCTGAAACAACTTTTTTCAATTTTGTCAATTTACCAAAGCGTGAAAAGATCCCTTTAAGTGGTATGTAGTCCCTTTGTGCTTTGATTGAGGTTGCTTAAGAATTGATAACGGTGATGTACCGCTAGAGAAAGATTCACACATTTCAATAATTGCAAGATTGACTAAATATATATGTTACTAAAGCCTCAAAATGATTATAAACTTTTTGCTAAAGCAAACAGAAACTGTATACTTGCAAATCAAAATAATGACTTCACTGGAATTAACAATTCTTTAATAATGAACCTAGTTTGACAATAGTTAACGCAGTTGTCAAAACGACGCGCGATCGAAAATGACCCATCTTAATTTTAACAACAATACGCACAAAACAATTAGGCTGAGACGTCATTGTGCCAAAGGGCGAATACAATCGTTTAACCAATTTATGCCTAGCGTCTAAAAAACGGCCTTGGCAAACATCATCACTTAAATGAAAAATTATTCATTTCATCTTAAAAAGATTCATAATGCTATGCATGGCATAACCCCAGTACTCATAATTTTGCTTCCTACATCAAAATTG
Organism: Dreissena polymorpha; assembly: GCF_020536995.1. Taxonomy (NCBI): domain Eukaryota; kingdom Metazoa; phylum Mollusca; class Bivalvia; order Myida; family Dreissenidae; genus Dreissena; species Dreissena polymorpha. The sequence goes on from NC_068363.1 coordinate 33,457,692, forward strand.
TTGTAAACATTATTTTGTTTTCAATATCCTTAAACATTTTATTCTTGGTTTTACAACAAAATCAGTAAATTGTTTGATTTTAAACCATAATAGCTTACCTTATTCAGTTATTGCACAAAGGATTTCCAGTGCAATATAGTAATAAGTGCACGCTAAGTAAAGAAACAGGGATTTCGAGAAAAGTACCTTGACGGGCCAATGCAAAGGGATTGACGGCTATTCCAAAGAGAAGAAAGGTACTGGAAAGAGAAAGAATCAAAAAGGAGGTGATCAAGTTAATGGAGCGACATTTCTGTGCTGAAAACCCAAACACCAAGGTATCAAAATCTTTTTTTTGTCGCCTGCATCCTGACTATATACTTTTGACAAAGCTGATAAACTGAAATACATGTCTATGCAGCAAACATAAAAATTTCGCTATAAAATTTAAAAGCATTCGCTCTGTAGGAATTGATATTTTACCAAACCCAGAAACGGTTAGCAAGAAATTATCTGAACAGAACATGACAGATATGCTTACCAATAAAATACAGAATGACACAGAAGTCGAGTTTGAGGAGTTCAAACGCGTAGAGGTAGAGGGGAAGAAGAAAGTGAAAATAGTTAAATCCAAGAAAACAAAAGGAGAGTATTATCAAACATACACAACTGCAGTTCCGATATTTCTTACAGCAAGTTTCTAGGGTGAAGATGCAAAATATTGCCATAAGAAATCGAAAAGCCCACTTGCCAAGAAATGAAATATTGATCCATATGGATTTTGCAGAAAATTTTACATGCAGCAACGCCGACGAAGTTCAAATCGCTTATTGGAACAGCACAGGAGTTACACTGCACCCGGTGGTTGCTTATTATAAAGAAGAAGAAGAGCTGAAACACAAAAATTTGAACTTTGTTTCTGATGTCACAAACCATAATTCCACAGTGGTGGTCACAAAATTGAAAAAAACGAGTCCCTGACATGACAGCATCCAGTATGTGTTCTATAATGGAACTGAGTATGAAACCACAGCCAAAGAACTCGAGATGAAAAACCCCAAATCTGTTTCGGGAACCATAAAGTTGCATGCGTTAATTGAAAACAATCAGTTATATACCGCCGTGGTCTCGTGTTACTGTGAAGCCTTTAAATGGCGAATACTGTGGACACTGGAAAATACTAGTAGACACTTTACCAGAAAAACACAATGTACGAAGCCAGCACACGCGAATGTTCACTTAAACGGAAGTTGATAGATCATGAAGGAAATGTCGATGAAAACAGAAACAAAGTACAAAAGCTAAACATGCATGAAATGTGCGCAGACAGAATTGGATGTTCACAAATCGCAGATGAAAATATGTTGCCCAAAGTCTCAGATGAAAATGAATCCCCATCGATCAAACCAGTCAAAGACTCAGTGTTCTGCTAGGCCTAAATTGAAGGGCACCCCGCCCTGCCCCTCCGCCCTGCCCTTCCTAGGGCCCCCCCTCCCCCTGCCCTTTAAATTTTTATTTTATTGTTTTTACATTAAATTATGAGAATTAATTAATCTCTTATTACATTGTTATTAATTTATTCCTCACTGTAAACATTATATTTGAATCAATGAATTAATAATAATGGGAATAATATATTCTAACAATTATTAATAACAAATAAATGAACATGCAGCAGCAACAGGAAGCATTCCAGAAACGTCAGCGCGCTTGAAAGTGCCCTTTTGACAAAATACTGCGCGTTGAAAGTGCCCTTTTGACAACCCCCCCCCCCCTGCCCTTTTCAAATCCTAGCTGGAGCACTGTAAAGACGCATACTATCTTGTGAATTGGGATATCGTCTACCCAGGGAAACTTTTCAAGGTTGATGATGATAAACAGGAGGCGACAGTTTTATTTATGGAGGAAACTCAAGGGAAAGGAGATTTGAAACTGTTTAAGTGGCCGTTAGGAGATGACGTACAAGGCATTGAATTCGTACAGTTTCTACGTGAAATCCAAGAGCCAACTGCTTGCAGCAAAAGCAAAAGGCAGTTTAAACTTGAAGATGCCGATTACATGTTTTTGACACCACTTTCAATAGCCAATTGCTTGTAGCAAAAACAAAAGGCAGTTTAAACTTGAAGATGCTGATTGTACGTTTTTTGACACCAGTTTATGTAGTTTGTTTTGTGATCATATATTGTTTTGACAAAAAGTGTCATGTACGTTGACTTGAAAATAGTTCTAAGAAGTACGTATATAAACAATTGTAAAACTCATAAATGGTTGTGTTTATTAAATGTGAACGTTTTAATCATGATGTTTGTTATTTGTAATTGCATTTTGTCTATAGGAACGAAATAGACTTGTCAAGTACGTTAAGAGTTCTTTAAATCTATGTTTTTCCGTGTTTTTAAAGATTTTTCAAGTTCAGCCATTAGATTTTTATCATTTTCGTATAAAACATGTGTATCAATGAAACAAATTAGGCATGCTTATAAAGATTCTTTGAATTGTACGTATGTAGGTTTGATGGTCAGGTACGTTAAAATACAAAGGTTGTTAACATTCTTGATTTTGGCTGAGATATAATTAAAAATATTAATGATGTTTTCCTAAAAATGTATAATTGAATTTAATTTTTAAACCAACGTTGTTTAAATGTCATTTATATAATCCTTTAAATAATCAGCATGATTTAAAAAACACCCCTTTTGAAAACTATTGATGATTTTGTTGAAAACTATTGATGATTTTGTTAAGTAATTTTAGAAAAATGATGACAAAAATTCAAATGATTATCAAAAAATGAAATAACAGTCAGGAATCTGTTTATCACACATTATCACATACAATGAAAATAATAATTGAATCTGTGCGAATTTATTTTAATGTATTTATGTGTTAAAATGAATATAATTACGTACCTGACATTGGAATATCAGTTTGTCAATAATTATGCAAATATTATGAAAATCGGATATTTCTAGGTGACCCAGTTGTTATTTTATGTACAGTTTGGTGTTCAAGTTGATTTTAATAAAGTTTATGGTTCAATTTTATTTGTTTTAATTTTCCAACATATCTCTATGTGTTAATGTCCCTTTAACTGGGATTCAATGCATAGTTTGTAGCTATGATGTCATCATTTGGCCTTGATATATTACACTTATCACTATATTACACCAAATAATTTTGCTGGAAATAAATCTTATTTTGGTGCAATAAGTGAACAAGTGCACTTGTGACTTTCTTGCACAATGCAAAGCAGTTTAAATGAAAATAACATTGGTGCAGTAAGTAGACAAGTGCACTTATTTACTTACTGCACCGAACAGAAGTATGTGTGTAAATAATACAGAATGACATTTTCTTAAAAAGTACCAATTAAACTGGAATACCATTCTGATATTTATTTAGGACATGTATGACATCATTTTAGATCATTTTATGCAAAAAAGTCATTTTTGAAAAAAATGTCACTTATCACTGTTTTGCGCTAAGGTGACGATATGCAAATGTCATACAACCGTCTGGAAGTCCATGGGTTGCCCTGCCGTAATAGTCGACAAAAAGAAAAAAATACACTTAATCACAATAAAGATGATATGGGCGAAAGGTGATTCTGTGTTGATTTTAGACAATGGAACAAAATTACAAAACCACTTGCCTATCCATTACCTCTGATAGATGGCATATTGGCTTTATTGGGTAAACGTGAATATTTCAACCGTTTAGATATGATTTCAGGATATTGGCAAATACCCGTAAAATAAGAAGACAGAGAAAAACAGCATTTGCTTCAGGATTTAGAGGTCTATTTCACTTTAACGTCATGCCATTAGGCAATAAGAACGGCGGAGCCATATTTCAAGAATTAGCTAATAAAGTACACAAGGGTTGTGAGGGATTTGCAGTAGCTTATCAAGACGTTCACCTGACATGCAATCTCATTTATCGCACATTAATACAGTACTACAATGTCTCGGTAATCATAACCTCAAGCTTAAGCTGTCAAATGGCTATTCTTACAACGAGTGACCAGGTATCAAGGTTTTAGCATTGATGAACACAGTATAAGGCCGGTCCTCAATAAAAGTTGAAGCAATCAGACTATGCCCTAGACCGAAATGTGTACGTGATATTTGATCCGTGTTTGACGCAGCCGGGTTTTATAGGAGAGTTTGCCCTTCATACTCCCCGAAATGGTCGAGCCTCTCATTAATCTCACGAGAAAGAATGTCCCATGAATCTGGTCAAAACCATATAAAAAAATATCGTTATACTAATGACAAGTCAATTTGTTAAAGTTAAAGTACTTTATTGTTGATATTACCAGTTCTAACACAAATTCATCAATAAAATAATCCTACGATAAATTCAAAATATAACCTCAGAAAGAAAAGTAAAGTCTTAAAGACGTAATGTCACTGTACGCGAGTCTCTGAGTGGACATGTCCAAATTGCAGACTACTTCTAGACGTCATTTTGGAATGTCGCTTCTCCATTTCTTACATCTGTAATAATTATTTTTGTTTATTCATGTGTCACGTTGTTTTTATATTTTTCGTTAATGACGTACATGTAACATATCTGAAAGTCCTAATGGTATGTTTTCCAGTCGTTATGAAATAAATGTCTGTATGCGACTTACTTTTGTGTGTGTTTTCATTTTTTAATTACCATTTGTATGTATTTGCCTATAATACTGGTTTATTATTTTGATGTTATTATTTATACTATTGAGTACATTTCTTACATGTTCATTACATTTATTCTATTACAATTTCGCTACGTTATGTTGCATACCTCTTTTTCATCAATTTAATATTTTTGTTATTTATAGTACAACAAATTTATGTTGGGGCGTAGGAAAATTTGAATGCATAGTTTGGAAATATGATGAAAAAATATTAAATTCCTCAGCCGCAAACTATGAAAATATCATACTACATACATCAAAATAAAATATAACATTAAAATAGCTAGTAGGGAAATACAGCAAAACATAAAATAATTAAATTCCTAAGAATATGAAATAATCATATTATATGCGAAACATCAAAATGCGACATAACATCGAATATCTTGTCTGATAGTACGTACAACAAAATATCAAATATCTTGTATGATAGTAACGTACAACAAAACCACGTACAACAAAATAAAAAATTATAACATTCCTTCACCACAAAAGATAGTAACGTACGACAAAACCACATACAACAAAACCAAAGATTATTAAATTCCTCCACCACAAAATATGAGAAATTCATATTATATACAAATCATCAAAATGCGACATAACGTCAATATATTTCGTATGATAGGAACGTACAACAAAACCAACATTTATTAATTTCCTCCACCGCAAAATAAGAAAAGTTCATATTATAGACAAAACATCAAAATTCGTCATAACATCAAATATATTGCAAGATAGTAACATGAAGCATAATAGTATTGAAGAATTAAGTCGAAATATGATAATGCAAGGCAATAACCATAACCGATGTTGTTGTTTTTTACACTGTCTTATGAAGGAGTTGTTGCCAACCGAATACCGAACAATAATCAACCAACATACCCCTTTAAATAAAGAGAACTGCAGATTTAACAATATATTTCATTAATAGAGTGTGTTTGCTTGGGATAGGCACGATATGAGGAAGAAAAAAAAGAGCGTTGTCGATTTGAATTATTACTTTTATTTTCATGTAATCATTAGTATGTCTACGGTAGATATCATTAGTCGGTTACACTTTTTATTGCAGCGATACTAAAACGCCACTGAATGACGACTGCGAATTTCCCTAGATATTATTTTTTTACCGTATCAATGTTTTTCACGGCAGCTGAATCTCCAGCAAACATCTGTACGACCACCGTTTGACTGCCTTGATCGTGTCTCCCACCGTCACCATGGCAGTACATGCGCGTGACGATGTTTCCGTTATGAACCATGGCAGCAAGAACCTCCCCATTTGTTGCACACATAGTGCTAGATGATAACACGTAAAAGCCGGATTCTGGAGCAATGAAGGCACCGTTGTTTGGATGGTACCCGCCTCCTTCATTCGTAACGACCTTTTCAAAGACTATGTTCTGATTATTTGCAACATGCTCCTGTTGAGTGTCTCTCATTGCAGAAAATGCCACAGTCCCCCCTTCTGCAACAAATCGTCTGTGTTTTGATTGAAGTTCTGAAACAAAACATCAATATGTTTAGACATTCGTTGTCGAATTTTCTAAAGGATTCTATTTAATCAACATTCTCTTTTATTATTTGTTATTTCATTTATATTAAGAAACCTGAACAAATTTAAACAAAAGCCATGTACATTTATCCAGAAAATATTTATTTAAACTTATATTGAGACGAACAGTTGTAATTCTTTTTTGAAATTTAATTATATGTGTAAAATTGAAAAACAAACAAAACGTACCAGCAGTTGACCGATCAGCATTTTCATATGCAGCAGTTTAACCAGCATCTTTACCACTCCGGTTGTGTGATACTGTATAGTTGTTCTCGAGCGTGGCGATTTTTCTGTGAGGCAGAGTCTTGCTGTATCCATGTGTTGTGGCGGTTGCGTCAGGCAGAATCTTGTCGGTTTTAAGCGCGATTTCGTTTGCATAAAGTTTCTTTATAGTATCAAGCGCATCTTGTCGTCTGTGACATAATGCAATTTTTCGTTCAAGCGAAGCGACTCTTTTGTTGGACAATGTCTTGTGTTTTTCTAAGTCGGCGATTCTTTTTTGTGACAACTTATTTTGCGTTTCAAAAACAGCTTTTTTTTTCTTCGAGCACTGAAAGCCTGACAAGCAGTGACTGAAAACCCCCATCTGTTACGGCTTCAACGTGTATAAAAACAAATAAAAAACAACATGCCGAAATTGACATAATGGTCTTCATTTTGGAAATTAACGCGTTTTTAAAGAATGCCAACGTTTCACCTCTAGTACATTTCAGGCAGATAGCATATTTGTTTTGACACGATTTTAACAAGAAAATGTGTGTCCATAGTTATTCACTAGTTTCTGTATCGTTATGCATTTAACCACTTCGATAGCGTATCTAGGATCATAATTTAGTGTAGCAGTTTGATGAGTCCAATATACATGTTTAACGCTTTCTTTCAATTTCTGATGCCATGTTGCCAGATGATAGGATCTAAAACTACTTTTCTGGATATGGTACGTGGCTTATGGCTTGGTCAATTGTACAAGCAACACGTATACCCGTACATAAGCAACAGAGCGTAGTGCATAGTCACTATTTCAATGCGTTTACTAGCAATTTTAAACGGCGTTCATGTTCTCAGCGACTAACTTTCGCAGCCACCACATAGGGAGGCAATAATGGAACTACCTGGGCATTACTGAATGTGACCAGTGGTATCTATGCCTGCTCTATTGCGATCCCTAGAATCAATCGGTGACATTGTCTTTCTAACAAAAGCAACCATTTCGAGTACCTTTATGGGGTATCCTTTTGCAGGATTATTGTTTCGCCTTAGTAAAATTGAAAGCGATAAAATGAAGATGTAAAGAGAAGCTGACAACACGGTGACCTGGATACCGTGCGAGATGGAATGTTAATTAACAGGGTGCAGGATCACGTGACTTTTTAGGGTTCACATTTAAACGTTAATGGATGTAAACACAACGGTAAGTGACTTTGTAATACAATTTTTCTTAAGAATATCAACAAGTGCATAAAAGACAGATTTTATGCTTCTTATGGCAATGTGAAATACATCAGAATTACTTTATTTAATAACACTGTGTTCTTGTTCAAAAATTCATTGTGTACTGCACGATTATGCTTCATGCAACGTGGAATTTTGTCACAGATTTCAGACGTGTTCAATGATTTATTCGTATACTTTACGATATCGGCACACACTGCAAGAAAAACTGCTTTTTATGTTCTTAAGATTTTTGCATTTCAATAACTTGAGAAAATAAAGTTCTTAACGTTGTGTTTACATTCTGTCCAGCCCGTGTGTAAACCCCTGAAAACGCTGGTGCTGAAAATATGAAAAATAAAGGGTCATACATAAACTGTATTGATTTCGTGCGGTGAGTGTGAAACAGTTGTATCCACTAAGCTTTCATGATAGAGATACAATAGTGTCACGCTGAGAACTCGTTAACATTGTGCAAAAAGCAAAGATGTATTCATATTGTTTTCAAATTAGCCCATGCAGGATGAGAATTTTGTTCTGCGCGTGTAGATTGCACGTTTTCTATTTCGCTCAGTTTTGATATTTTTCACAAATACGAAAAATCCATATATTTATTAGGGTCTACTAGCGGGATTTTTGTTCAGTATTTCAAACGACAATTAAAAACCTAGGTTAGGCAGCTACGACGAAAAATGTACGGAAACTATTGATACAATAAATCCTAAGCGGTGTATAACATGCTGCATGTATGGATGCAAACAAATATGACATGAGAAGTCGTTTATATTGAGCTTATGTAGAACTAAATTAGAAAAAAGTTTTCATAGAAAGTTACTAGTCTGATTTTTTGCGTTACGATGTAGATGCAATACACATAAAAGCGATCTTATCTCAGTCGATGTTCCAGTTTTAGGACTTTCTTGATATTCAACGAACATCAAGAAAGTCTTGAAACTGGAACATCGACTGAGATAAGAAATATTGAAAAAAAATCGCGCTAGTAGGCCCGAATAAATAAATTCATGCAAACATTCTATTGTTTCTGTTTGAGATCTACCTTTTAAGCTTACTACTTATTACATTTACTATTACTATTACTGCAACTTCAACTACCAATGTCACTGAATAAAAGTTATTTATAAACTTGCAATAGTCTTTCTTTCATTATCTGACATATATTTATATATATATATAAAATGTCGAGGACCCCTTTCAAGTATCTCCTATGCTATTAACATCACAAAGACAATCCTGTAGAACCAGGTCGATATTTCTTTTGTACAACATTCTATTACTTCGAGTGCATATTGAAATCCTTTCTGTTCGATAGATATATGCTTTTAAGAGAATAGCGGACCATTTTCAATGCATTGAGTGAAAACTGGGATAAAACAACGTGTGTTATGTGCCTAGCAAGATTAGCATATGCAGTTCAAAAACATCACAAAAACATCACAAAAACATTAGAATGAAAAATGTCAGGCGTTTTGATGGGGGTAATCATTAATGAATCATTAATGAATGTCGTACATCACATTGAACCCTCAAACAATAGAAAACATATGCACTATAGTAGTGAGTGACACTTTCGTAAATACGCAATCATAGTGGATGAATTGTATGTTATTTTATATGAAACCCGTGTGAATTATTTAGCCTGGCCTTTAATGAAAGATGCTCTAAACATAGTGCGTTAAAATACACGAATGCTATTTAGCACTTACAAATAATAAAGAAAGTCTTAAAATTACTAATAGGAAAACCGTAGTCAAGGAATGCGTGCACTTTTGTCAAGCTCTTAAAAAGACAGGTCACTAAAAGCTATTTTCCTGTGACGGAAGACCCTCAGAATACAAACTTTTGGGAAAAACAACACTGACATTTCTTCTTCGCAATGTCACGTAAACGTTTGTTTTCAAGAAGAAGAAGAACGATTATCTAATAAGGTATAATTAGTTATGGTTTTAAGTATTTTACATTAAAATCGCTTTAGGCATGGAGTACTTTGCTGTATGATGATACCCATTAATGTATTTAAAATTTAATGAAATTAGTAATCATGATATGATGAAGTACGTAACGATGCATTTTCTGTAAAGATCGTAAAACTATCTCGTCCAGCTATTTATGGAACGCCTTCAGTGTCTTATAATATCAAAATTTGTGATATTACGTCATTCTGACTGTGCATGAATGCATGTAAGAATTATATATATGCATAATCACAATATATAAATACATAATTTGAAGATATACAAATAAAGCATTAATATATACAGATATAATGTTTTTATATATAGATAAAATGTAAAACTATAAAGATACGAATGTATTATACACAGATATTCTTTCATTGTATAAAGGCATTATTTCTTTATATGAAGGCAAAAGATCTTTATATGAACATAAATCGTTATATAATAATAATAACGGATATGTTTTCATTATAATATATAGGCAAAACTTGTTTATATAAACGCAAAAGACCTTTATATAAACATAAATCGTAATTATATAAACACATCGTCTTTATATGTAGATAAAATTTGAAACATACGTTAAAAATCTGAAATAAATTGATGTAAATATGTAATCTTAACACGTAAAGATAAATTGTATAGTACTTTAAGATTTTAATGGTTTGTATGATCCTAAATAGTTGTTTTATAAAGATAATTACGTTATTACATAAATCCATACTACGTTTAGATGCTGATGAACATCCAAATTAATTACAATAATACAAAATGTCGTAAACAATATATATAATGTTAATGAATAAAGATAACATTAAATATATGAAGCTTTTATTACACACGGGAAATTGTTTTCACAACAATGGATAAGGATTTGATACTTGAGCGACTTAAAGCAAATATATTAGGCTTGTAAAGTTCACTCTTCCGTAGTATTATAATGATGAAAGAACTTTTTATAATGATGAGTGACCAATGCATGAATAACGAACATCTTCGTATATAAATGTCTAAACTTCATATTTAAATACATAAATCTTCATATCAATACATAATATCTATGTATCTCGATATAATACATATATATAATACATTTTTATCTGTATCTCTCAATATTTTATGTACATATATGGATATTTTATATTTATTACATAACGATTTATGTTCTTATAAAGATGGTTTGCCTTCATATAAAGAAGAAATGTCTTTATATAATGGAATATTATATGAGTATAATACATTCGTATCTGTTTATTTTTACATTTTATCTATATATAAGAAAATTATATCTGTATATATTAATGCTTTATCTGTATGTATTCAATTATGTATTTATATATTGTGATTATGCATATATATAATGGTTAAAGGCATTCATGCACAGTCAGATTAACGTAATATCACAAGTTATATTATTCATGTATTTGTATGGTTGTCTATCATAGGCCCTAAGTACTATCCCTACCACATATAGAGCGCAAAGCGCGACACGTATTATTGATTGTAACAATGAGTTGCGATGAAGGAAGCAGCCGCTTATCAAGGAGAAGCTGTGTCCCAGCAACCCGTTTCCCTAGAGTAAAGCACTCCTCGGATTTTTTTTTTAGAACCACATATAGAGCGCGAAGCGCGACACGTATTACTATCCAGGTGGTATGGGCCCTTTAGCATTATCCGGCTATTACGTCCATAGTTATCTTCCATAGAAATTGAGAAATTTTGAAATCCTTGTTTGAAGTCCAAAATTTTCATCCGATTGTTCCCAAACTTGCACAGGTTTTTTATCAATGTGGACCCAACCCAAACTCTAGATGAGCAATATCGGACCATAAGTCCAGAATTATGTCTCTTTGAATTTAAAAATAAAAGTGAAAAACTGCTTGGTTAGGTGATTATGTCAACATTTTTCACCAGATTCTTTCCAAACTTACAGTGTCTTCATATCAATGAGCAATTTTACCTCATTTTAAATGAGAAACATCGGGACAATAAGTCCAGAATTTTTTTCTATTAAATTTGACCAAATAAACAATTTACACTTGTTTAAAAGATTTCACAACTTTCGTCTGAATCTTTCCAAACTTGTTAAGTGTTTTTATATCAGTATTACTCGAACCCTATTGAAAATGATGAATATCGGAGCAATAATCTATTATGATCTTTTACTGAATTTCAAAGTATTGTGAAATGCAGCTTCTTTATGCAATTTACAGTTTTCATTCATTTTTTTTTCAAACTTTTACAGTGTTTTCATATCAATGAGTACTCAACCCCTATCGTAAATGAGCAACGTAAGAACAAGTTCAGAATCATCTCCCCTTGAAGTTGAGAAAAATATGAAATTACGCTTACAAGATGAAGCAGATTTTTTAAAACCTACACAGTTCTGTTCCTTTATGAAAACTGCACACGGATGCCAGTAAAAAAAGGAAACCAATGTAAATAAAATGAACTATGAAATATTTGGGGGTTGCAACACAAATTCATAGATAATGGTTATTTGGGGGTTATAACACAACATCATAAATAATGGTTATTTGGGGGTTATAACACAAAATTATAGATAATGGTTATACCAGTATCTTTTTCTATTTTGTTTAAAATAATCGGCCAATATATTAATATTTACAGTAGAAAAAAAATCGTTCCATGTAACTTTATTGAGTGCCTTTTACACCGAAATTCCCGACGCCCTTTGCTGCTTTGCATCAATACTTATCTTGTAAACTTTTCAAACAGAAATTACAGAGCCACATCAGTGCGCATGCTATTTTTGATAATTAATTCGTTTGTTGGATATTGTTTTCTGTTTTCAACACATATTAGGTCATATCGCGGAGTTTTAGTTAACCGTACCATGTGTTCATGGGCGAACTCACGTATTCGAGTGCTCTAACGACTATGTGCTCATACCTACTTTCGGGAATCATCATAAAAGTATTGTCGTACTTAACGAACAAACATGCCTAAGCTTATCGAATTAGAGAAAAAACAATAATCAATAGATAAAAAATTATATGTTCATACACATGGGCATGTGAAATCACATCCGTACACAATTATCATTAACTTAGGAAAGGAAACAACGAAATATAAAGTTTGGTATGATATACTTGTGAAATTTAAGAGCATGGTGTAATTAAAGAGCATGTCAAGTTTTGAATATATCTGCTGAAACGTAATGTTATAATCCACAAATGTTTTACTGTAACAGAACGTGTTTTAAGATAAGTGGTACAGAAAATACACGTCGAATATTTTTGTTTCTTGTTATATTTGATCAAGAATGTAACCCGCCTCCCAGATTCGCTGAATGGGTCAAGTTTCCCACGGGTACTACTTCCCCGTACCCCGAAATGTTTTTTCGTACCCAAATTTATTTTCCTACCCAAATTTATTTTCCTACCCATTTTTTTCCTACCCAATTTTTTTTTCGTAACCAAATTTGTGTTCGTACCCAATTTTTTTTGGCATAATTTTTGTACCCACAATTTTCGTACACATTTTTTTTTACCCAAAATGTTCGTATCCACTTACAAAATTGTGGTGATGTAGATTAAATTGATGCTTTTATATCCATCCTTTTCAAAAGCATCGTCAAACATGTACTGTCAGTACTTTGATTAATATATATGCAACCCCATGCACACATAAAAGTGCATCAATTAATCATATGGAAGAAAGAAAAACACATTGCAAATATCAATAATTCAATTTATAGCGAACATAAGAAGCCCATTGCACAATAATAATAAAGCAACTTGGTGGTGGTATTATTTTATAAAGAGTTCCATATATAATGATTCACAATAGGATATAAATATAACAAAAATTATAATTACAGTAACAATATTAATAAAAAAACAAATAATTTGTAAGATTTTGATATTTTTTGTTTTCATAACACACGCGAGACAAAGAAAGTAAGTTCATGCAACGGATTTCAGCCATCGCTTAAAAGTACAGCGATTAACACTCGTAACAATACAAACAAACATGAAAACAATAGCAAAACGTGTGATTTCATGAATAAGTGAATATTTAAAATGCAATATTAGATTGTGTTTTAATATTTAACGAATGTCTCAATTCATCATACAAGAATGTAAACACTTAAATATAATCATGATATTTTTTTATATCACAAGCATATTTAAATAGTATCAGTAAATCTAAAAAGTGTTTGCTACTACAACATACAATACAGCTGGTTTATCAGATCTCGATCGCTATTATGTAAGTTATAAATACGATCGGTTTATCTTTCATCGCATATTGTTGGGGATTTTTTTACATTCACAAAAGGTGGATATTATGTAGTGTACACAGCATGAATATAAAACATATTTATCAAAAATTTTACATACGTTTTTGATCTGGCATTAAACAATGTATTCAGTGTACAGCTATAACATATTTATTCACTGCTTCACATAAGACTTCGGTTGATATTCAACAATATACTCAGCATAATGATAAAACATATTAATTATTTGCTTAACATAAGTTCAGGTTTTTAAGTAGAAACTTCCTGTAAGCGATGAGCGGTAATACAGTTGTGCATATATCATTTAAAACGCCTTACGAATTCAATAGTATTGCGTAAACCAACTTGAATTGCGATAATGAAAGGTAGAATAGAAAAGCAAAGCGACACTTTGTCGTTGAATAATGACACGAACTCAATAACCAACAAGTCGGTACCAGACAAAATCATTATATAAACCGTAACGCACTGTAAACATGACGGGTGTAGAAGATATGGAGTTATTTCCCGGGTTTTCAATTACGCGAGCCGTGCTCTGTGTAAATGGGTTTTAATGCATTGCGTAAATTGTCGTCCCAGATTAGCATGTGCAGTCCGCACATGCTAATCAAGGACGACACTTTCGGCCTAAACTGGATTTTCGCATCAAGAGACTTTATGTAACCGAAAAATACCATGAAAGCGGGAAGTGTCGTCCCTGATTAGCCTATGCGGACTGCACATGCTAATCTGGGACGACACTTTACGAACATTCATTTAACCCCCTTTTCACAGACCACGGCCAATGTCTTTTCATTCATTTGAAATAAAAACTCCAAACAACTCACGGCGTTGAAGACCTGTTGTAAATCTATTAGATAAGTAGTTGTACACTTACACTCTAATGCTGAAATTCAATCAAATGTACGCAAAAAGTTTGCACAAATCTATCTACATTCTAAGGTCGTCGGTAACTTTTGACGTAGGTCAAAAACAGCGATTGATGAATGCATGCGCGGAAATGGATGAATCCCTAAGAAAATTAGTGAAATTGATGTATTTGTCTCTAGCGTTAACCCATTTATGCCTAGTGGACTCTCCCATCTTTCTAGATTGGATCAATTTATTTCCAAAATTAGGGATGTCTAGTATATTTATTTCTATATTTAGAATATTACTTACTGAAAATTCCTTTAAGCAAACAGCGCAGATTTTTATATATAATAATGTTGTTTATTCAATCTTGTTGATCCAATAAGTGCTTAGCTTTGACTAGAACTACTATTTAAGAAAATATACTAAATGCGACAATTTCTTATTAAACAAAATCGAACACCAACAGGCAAACCTATTTTGGCTACGCTATATGAAATAATTTAAGTGCGGCTGTTGCCTACGGATGTATGTTTCATTGGTGTTATAAATCGATATCGTATGCGCTCCGAGATGTGTATATTTATAAATTTATAACAATAATTGCGTAATCAAACACAAAACAACTGCAGCAGGCATTGCAGTCCTTGTCGCAACATTTGTTCTACAAATGTCATATGGCGCGGTCACATCGTCCGAGTAGGCCCAGTTGCCACAGCGCGGAAAGCCCGGGGGAACGAGCGGCATTTTCCTCGGCTCCCCGACTTGTAGAACCATCGACATCCCCAGATGCATGTGGAAATCAATGTGGCAATGGAAAAGCCAAAAACCTAGAACCATACAGATGTTTACAATATTATATGTATGGTTACTAAAAATAAATTGGATTCAAAGTAAATTACATATTATTGAAATTGGAAACAAGTGACATAAGTGCGTATTCGAATATCGAGTCGTAATTGTGATTTACGAAAAATGTAATATGAATGTTTTAAACATTCACAAAGATATGTTGAATAGTGTTCGAAGCGAAACTCAGACTTACAATTTTGTCACATAAAAACATGTTTTATTTCAAGTTTAAAAATAATTTAAGAACTTTTAGCGCTTAAACTAATTAAGATAGCATTTACTTGTGAAATGATGTCTTGGACTAGTTATGGACCAGAAACATTTATATAATAACACTTCATATAAGCATTTAAATGATTGTTTTTGGGAAGTTAAAAATACAAGCATTACAGCGTATCAATCGAGATTATTGTCTGAAGAAGAAAGCCATGTTAATAATCTAAAAAATACAATGATCTTTTGTCAACGTTCATTGTCAGTTGTTTTGTTTTTGATTATTGTCCGTTATTGTCATATTGATACAACTTGATCAGAGAATATCGCAAACTATCTGCGAACGAGTAAACCAACCTGGATTATTGGCCTTGAAACGGACAATAGTGTATCCTCCATCGGGTACGATAACAGTGTCCTTCCGTACCGGAAACTCGACGTTCCTGCGCAGTTTTCCTTGTGAGTCCAACCGCTCAATTTCAGATCTATCAACGGTGTCATTTACCTATAAAACAATGATAAAATTTATTATAAACACGTACACGAATAGATTAAAATATAAACACTAATTTCAAGCATGTGATCTTCAATTAATAACAATGTTGTTACAAAGGAGAAATGGTATAATGATAATAATAAGCTTATGTATACGGCAATCCGACGTATTGACAAAAGTTAATTGCATAAATATGTAAAGTTCTATAATATTAGCATTTTGCAATCACTTAATCTTTAATAATTATCAAATCACAAGTTCGGTCTGATTTTAAGCAATCTACATACACAATTTAAGCGCAATACGGTCAATTAATCTCAAGTAATGAGTTAAACCAGTTTATATACTTTTAATTACTCTCACCTTGACCCGACTTAAGCTAATTAAAATCACATTCTTGAAATAAAGACTGTCTTTCTTTATACAAAGTTTCATCAAGTTTTACGAATGAAAACTAACGCTTTTGACAAACACATGTTTGTCGCCGCACGCTCGCCAGCCAGTCCGCCATACCAGCTATATTCACCGGTATACACTTCGTTAAAACCGTGGCTAACAACGGAATACATCTGTATTCTTGTACACATTATTAAACATTTTTCAATAAATGTCAACATCATTTTCGTATTAACCTTTAACGGCGAATACCTCTTAATAAAGAGAATCATCGTAGAAATGAGTATTCAACTGGTTAGCATTTAATGAAGCGCAAACGTGACAAGATGATCGATAACGTAAATCTAAATACCCATAATATAGCTCATTGGGTCATTGTCGACCTGAAATGGCTCGAAGGCTACCGGGGGTGACTAGAAGCCGATTCTTGTCACCCTTGGGTGACTTCAGGCCGATTCATGTCGACAATGACCCGATGCGCCATAATATACATAGCATACACGGCGTGTTATTACTATAGTGTATCGATAGTACGCAAATAACATCATGTCGATCACAACGATTACGCCAATTACGATTACCTGTCAGTAGACTTTAGTTGTTATCTTTGGACAAGTAAACAATATAAAGTGGTTAATTTATGTATTTTCAAATAGATATAGTAGGCGTAAAAGTAATCGCAACATTGGTGGAGATTATATTTATACTTCATTTGTTTTACTATGTAATTGTGTAACATTTGAATTGTACGTTCTTTGCGACTCTGATTCACTTAATCATTCTATTAAAGCGTTTGATAACGCTGTACCAATTTTTTTAACACCGTCATTGCTATTCGTGCAGCGAAAACAAAACACAAATTGTTATTTCCCTCTATGACCGCACGTAACATTCAGACTAAAACACATCATGAAACGGCATGCGCACAATTGAGTTCAATTCGATATTTTAGGTGGTATATATCCACATTTATTTATACGGCTGAATTGAAATTGCAATAATCAATATATGTTGAAAAAAGTGCAATATGTGTACATTCCTTAAATTTATAATCGGGCTCATTTGCCCATGGCGTTAGATGTTCCCTATGCACGAATTATTGCAAGAAGTGAAATGAGACAGTAATGCCGTTACTATTAATAACATTACCCTTTCCATGCCAAGAACGTAAAAGCTGTGCCCGTGGAGATGCATAGGATGGTTGCCCATGCCATGCTTGCCATCAGCAATGAGGACCAGTTCCACGACGTCATTCAGGTCAACTTTCAAGCGATGGACGCACTCGCAGAATTCCGTACTGCAATCGCGGTCAACAGAAGTCTCATTGCAGAAGGTGCCCTGAAAAGGATCTTATGTGTGTGTACATGTGTGCGTGAGCATGAATACGTTAAAATATCTTCTAGTCTCTAGTTTACTACTAATGAGGTTCTAATATTACCAGCTATAGGGTTTCTTTAAGACACTGTACAAGATTGTAAAACTAAGGTTGTTTCCGTGAATTTAAAGCAGTGCCATTTTCTTTTAACCCTTTGCATGCTGGGAAATTTGTCGTCTGCTAAAATGTCGTCTGCTGAATTTCTAAAATTAGCATTTTCTTCGAATTTTTTTCAAAGAATACTATCAGAATAGCAAACAGTTTGGATCCAGATGAGACGTCACGTTCTGTGGCGTCTCATCTGGATCCAAACTGTTTGCAAAGGCCTTTAAAATTCAGCTCCAGCGCTTTAAGGGTTAAGTACTACTTAATCATGTTGATTTACTGATTTTTTATAATGACGAAGTACATGTCTTTTGTATTTGTAGGGGAAGTTATTTTTGTTTACAGAATATATTTTCAAAAAAAAAAGTATTTTTCAAGAAAACATGGGCTTTCTGAAATATTTTATTTTGCTTAAGGTTGAGTTTATGCATCTGTGAAAATGAAACCATTAATATGTGAAAATTAGCATTGTTATTTTGTTTTTCTCTGCTTTGAGTAAATATGCGACCAACACTATCACCGAGAACTGAAAATCTACCAAACAAAGAATGATTAATGTCTCAGGTCTACCTCTTTTAGCTGTTCATACTGAGAAAGCAACGGGGCCGGCGGCGTGGTGTATGTGATACGGTTCATTTGCAGCGACAGCAGATGACTGACGTGAAGTCCTTGGATCATTTCATAAAGCCGGGAAAGCGGGTAGTATTCGCGGTCGAGGAACCTGACAAAAGGTCGAACAATATGAGTCGCGTTCTGAGAAAACTGGGCATAATGCATGTGCGTAAAGTGTCGTCCCAGATTATCCTGTGCAGTCCACACAGGCTAATCAGGGACAACACTTTCCGCTTTTATGACATTTTTTCGTTTAAATGATGTCTCTATTTAGCAAAAATCCAATTAAGGCGGAAAGTGTCGTCCCTGATTAGCCTGTGCAGACTGCACAGGCTAATCTGGGACGACACTTTACGCACATGCATTATGCCCAACTTTCTCAGAACACGACTCATATATATGAGCCTCGCGATATGAAAAAGGGTTTTAATGCATGAGCTTAAAGTGTCGTCCAAGAGTAACCTGTGTAGCCTGCACTGGCTTATCAGGGTCGACACTTTCTGCTTAAATGAATTTTTAAAGGACGTCTCTTCTTAGCGCAAATCAAGTTTATACGGAAAGGCTCGTCCCTGATAAGCTAGTTCGCCATGTAAATGGTGTTCTGGGACGACACTTCACGCACATGCATTAAGCCCCGTTTTTGCCAGAGCGAGGTTCATATGAAAACGGTAATAGTACAGTCGAAGGAGTGAAGTTAATTTTAGACATATGCATATACTTGGCTGTTATTATGAGATAATCCTGGGGTCCGTCTTATCAAAGATCGTACGACAATGTTAACTTACGATTGAATTTTGTAATTTAAAAATATAAGTGATTATGATCTGTATGTTTCAAATATAAAGCATATCTAACAGCTACTTCTGGAAATAAATGGAAATGTTCAACAAAAGTAATTATAAAAGTGACGGTTACATATTTATGGCGCTTCGAAAATTGCATCGTAAGGTGAGAATGTCGTACGAAGTTTGATAAGACGGGGTGGGAACTTTAAGTGGTGTGTGTGAATCGGTCACAGAGAATCAGAATAAAGCATAAAGATTATAACACTTTGAGTAGCACACGACACCAAGACGCGAGTTTACAAAGAACGTGGCTCATAAAAATCGGTGGATTTCATTTTCGACTTATTTCGTTGGATTGGCTGTTTGACATGAATACGACACATGAGCATCATACCAATCCACCAGGGACGTATTGCGAAATATTAATATTCAGAAGTCGATTGTTGCTTTGGTGTAACAAACTCACATTGTATATGATTCATAACTCGTAAATGTCGTAGCTTTGTCAATAGAATAATGGGACATGTTCATTTTACGGATTTAATCAATCAAGAAGCACAGTCCATGTTGAGTGCACTATGCCATTGTCCGATTTCTTCTTTGAAGACATTACGTTTTTGATCTAATGTGATAAAGCGAACTCTATACAGTATGGAAATAGATGTACACCCATTATTTGTGAAATCTATGCTTGATGCTTCCTTTAATGAAGTTGTCGATAATCTGCGTTTCGTATTAAATTTCGAAAAGCAATTTTAATTCCTATTACCATGGAATGTAGTGATGATAACTTTCTTAAATAGTAAAAACGTGGTTTTGTCTTTGAATATTAGCACTGGCTTTGTAGAATAACATCACAATGTGGTATTTACTTCAATGGTTTTATTTTAAGTTATATTTCTGAAAACGTTCACAATTATTCATAACTGAAACAAATATTTCGCATTAAAACAAAATGAAAGCTTCAATCAATTTGATTTATTATGATTTAGTGTCATTTGGACCTTAAACGTATGACCAACCAAATCATTATGGCGGCCAGCGCACCTCGCACGATCTAGATTTACCTGGAAAAAGTGATAGTCCAAAAAAAGATATTTAAAAATCGACTCAGATCTAAATGTAAAGACACAGCAAACCAGCGAATAAACGTTGCAAACAAAATGTTAATATGCCATGTCTTTAAATAAGATAATGCATTTGCCGTGTGCAAGTAAAAATATTTACAACAATTACCGATAATAGACACAAAACGTTAGAAAATACTTCATCGTAAAGTGTCTTAAATAATTTTTAAGACTATTTCCTGTTAAACATATTTATTTGAATACAGTCGAAACTGACCTAACGGCCACCTGAATTTACCGGTCACCTGCAGACAACGGTCAGTCTGGAATCCCCCCGACGAAAAATACTCTATATTACACCTGAATTTAACGGCCACCTGTCCATAACGGCCAACGGCAACTATATTCAACCCCGAAATTCATGTTTGAACTGAAATCAACGGTCACGCGTCAGTCGTCTCGAGTCGCGAAAATTAAAAACACTGCACATCATTAGTCCGTCTATTTTGCGGTTAAAGCGTTTGATAGCGGTAATTGCCTTTGATAATATAAAAGCGGCCCGCTGCGAGAAAACAAATAATAAATTGTTGAGAAGGTTTGTTTTCCGGGGATAATTGTGTGGGTTTCTTCAACAGAAAATATGTCAGACATTTTGACACGTTTAAAGTAATAATCGCTAATTAAATGACCGCTAATTAGTACATTGTACTTACAACATTGAGTATCGATTATAAAATAACATTTTCGGATCACTCTTTAAAAGAGCTTTCTAGCGTTCACAACAATTTAAAAAGCAATCGGAATAATAAATTACGGAATAACAATGAGTGGTAAACGTAAGTTACTCACATTAGAGGAGCGAGTCAAGTGTTTGAAAATGTTTGAATCTGGAAAAAGTTCGCGTGTAATAGCAAGTGAGCTCTGTGTTGGACGTACGCAAGTGCAGAGTGTGCTTAAGCGTAAGCGAGAAATTATGGAGGAGTATGAATTGAATGCATATGTGAGTTTGAAGCGTTGTATTTTGTATGACGTTGTTGAATTCAAATGCTTTTTGTGTGATGTTTGCGTACGAATAAATTTTAACAACCTTTTTGCGTCTTTTTCTTTGAATTAGAACGGTACATTATCACCGTACTATCGGTTTATGAAAGCGAATCCGCTTTTTAGACTTGTACGGACGTGACAAGTTTTATTTACTGAATGATCGAGATGCATGAGTAAACAATTATACTAGCGTTGCTAAAGTAATTGCTTTAGTTTAATTACGATATGAAATTAAATCAATCTATAAGATATTATTTTGTATTATTCAATGTAAGTAAATTATGATATTATGCTTAGTTAAAGGCAATGAGCATTTGTTTAACACTGTATGCAAACGACTGGGTGGGGTAACGACGTAGCAATACTACCAACTGACAAACCATCTTATATTTGTGATCCGAATTCAACGGTCACCTGTGGACCACGGTCACTTTGGTCATTTCCCTTGACTGACCGCTGAATTCAGGTTTGACTGTATATCCATTTCAATGTCTTGTTGCTATACCATGCGACCTATGCGTACCACAGACACTAATGCTTCAAAGGCAATCGAAGCTTCCACATCGCTAACCGACAATCAAGGCATGAGATGGGCGGGACTTGTCTTTGGAGAGTGCAATATGTGCCCACGCATACAAATTGGGCGCAATAGGTTGTCTCGGAACCACAGTTCAAGCAAGCTTCGATTGCAATCAGCCGTGCTGACATCAGAGAAACTGTCGTGGGCTTTTATTCACATTTGAACGTTAACGTTTTTATTGTCGATCGGATAGTTTATTTTAATATAAAATAAAAACCGACATCAACGTGCCTATGTTTGCTTTTCGCCATGTATATGAGCATGATGCTTTACAAGACCACATCAGTTTGCAAATGCTAAATAAATACATCTACGTAATACTTAAACGCATACGCATATATGTGGGTGTTATTGTGGCACAATGAATGGGCATTATAAACCATATTGGCTGTGAAGACTTCTGTCAAGTACATATTTTCCCGCCTTTGGGCCAAAGTACTTGTTCAACATTCATTTCCTTAGCAGCATACACCCGATATTGTGTAACCTATGCGCAAGTGTTTAACATATCCGCGATTCAGTGAAAACAGTATCTAAATCGTATAATGGAATCAGACATTGATATTGGATACATTTAGCGTCTAGTAGCGTTTTAAGATGAACTCAAGCAAAACTGGTTAACGTGGTCGAAGGTCGCCTATAATTAGATTTACATAGTTTCAGTTTGATGAATATATTAAAGCCGCGTATAATATCAGTAGGAACAAGTACGTCATGTATTGTTTAATCGCTCGAAAAAGGTTATCTTTTTTAACAAACTAAATCGCATTCATCACAAACCGAAATAGAATGTATAAGTACTGGTTCTTAAGAGTGTGTTGTATTTTTCATTAAACGTTTTTGCCTATGTGTCTTGTCACATATAAATTAAAAAAATAATTATAAAAGTAATGACTGAAAAGTCTAAAATGTGAGGTCAACATCTGAAATCTTATATCCATATTCTTAACATTTATATCACTTTCGTGTATCACAAATGTTTTAATGTATTACTAATCTATTAAGTTATTATCTATATATAATGATTCTTGCTGTGTATAAACATATCAAATCAAGGTTGCGCGCCGACCCCACAAGCATGCACATACTGATAGATTATCAATATTCGGGTTAACAACATATTTTTTTATAAAAAAAATTAACAGCCCGTAACTCGAAACAGCCCTTTAAATTACGTTAAAAAACGTTTCATTAACATACAAATGACAAAACATAGATGTTGTAAATGACACAGGTGAAATTTTACTTGCCTGTAATTTTCAACTCGATTGTAACCCAGTAATATGTAGTACTTCTTCACGTGATGTGCGTTGAATACGTCGTCAGCAGGAAATGATGACGTCATCTGAGCTACACTGACAGTGTCGGGCTTGATAAGATACGGATTTGCATTCTGTAGAAAAAAGCACACACACATTTTACGTTGTTTTGCTTTGATTGTAGTTTTGACTTAAAGGAACTTGTTCGTTGTTGTCATTGTGTTTTTGTCGGTTTGGAGATGCAATAGTTTTATTTTCTTGCAAAACTATGTATTTGGAAATATTTGAAATTATAACAAATGATGAGCAATATGTGATACTGCATCGGGATGCAAACCTTGACCGTCGGGAAAAAAATCTAAGTTATCGATGGAAAGCGTAACAAACGCTTCATGCTTTTCATAACTGATTGCAAACATTATTTTTGAATGCTTTTTTATAATAACTGATTGCAAACATTATTTTTGAATGATTGACAATTTGTTTGAAAATAGTCAACTGTAAACAAAGGGCTAGTTAGTGACGAAGCAACTTCTTCAGCTCAATTCAACTTTGAAATCTAATTATTATGTACTTTGTCGAACGTAACATGCAATTTTAAAGTAAAAGGGGCTTTACCGTGTTTGAAATTGATGACTTTGAACATGACGGGTTGTCTTTCTTATACGCATTGCGGTTATATCTAGTGTTGTTATAAATTTACTTTAAACAGTACTATAACTTGTAACTAAGTTTTAATCAAAGGCCATTTATTGACGTTCTTTGCAAGAAATAAAGCTAGCTAATTTCAATATGACCAGGCCTATCATAATAAAGTAATTACATGTAGTATGATACGTTCGGTTAACGGTGTTGTGTTAAAAAGAGTTGTCTTCCATGCAAGTTCATGTTTAACTTATGGAATTGTATGCTTTTCAAAAAGAAATTGACGATGCAAAGAAGAAAAAAATAGTTAAATTTGCACACCTGGAATACATAAATTATGCGAAATTTAATGACGTTATAATGTTTATTTTTGTGACGTCCTGTTTTTTGTTTTCTAATGTTAAATGAGTTATTTTTTCGTCGATCATTAGAATAAATACCCTTTCGGTTGTAGGAAGAGTAAATAATGGAGGGAGCTAAATCATTAAAGGGTCTAATTAAGGTACGATTATTTGTTCGTACGAGAACATTAAACGATTACATCGGCGGGTTCTTATTTTGGTTGGCTAAATCTCGATTAAACAAACGTGTCTATTAAACACTATCTGAGCCGCGTCATGCGAAAATGGCGTTTACGCCATATACGGCCAACGTAGCCCCAGACCAGCCTGCGCATTCGCATATTCTTGATAAAAGATTCCCTGCCCGGTTATAAAATAACATAACCTTGCTTGACTTTACAGCGGACATGGTATCTCCTGGCGAGATGCGCGATTGTGCAGACTGTGTCTTGTTCTGAGAAAATTGGGCTTAATGCATGTGCGTAAAGTTTCGTCCCAGATTACCCTGTGCAGTCCGCACAGGCTAATCAAGGACGACACTTTCCGCTTTTATGGTATTTTTCGTTTAAAGGAAGTCCCTTCTTATCGAAAATCTTTTTACGCGGAGAGTGTCCTCCCTAATTAGCCTATGCAGACTGCACAGGCTAATATGGGACGACACTTTACGCACATGCATTATGCCCAGTTATTTTATGTAAATCTTAAATGACATACCTTAATGTAAATTTTCATAATCAAGAAACGTTTGATTACTGCAGCAGTTGTAAAAAATATTTTTTTAAAAATCCACAAACAAGTAGTATTTTTTAAAATAAATATTTCGAGGCAATCCTTCATGCATATTTGATTGTAGAATTGTATAAGCAATGTTTTAACAGTAAATGACTTCTATTTGTAATTTAAAGTTAATTGTCTTATTTGTTAATATGTATGTGATCATTATATCTTTGGACGACGAACACGTGATTCTGTATGAGCAAACTATGTGCAATGCTAGTAATGTTTTAAGCATACGTCAGACGCTGACATGGCATTACGCAGTGTAATAATCGTATACGTATCAAAGGCACACAGCGTGCAGATGGAGAGGTCAATGACAAACCGTCTAAAATTTTATAAAATTATGTTGCTGATGATAAACAAGCCAAATTATAGGGCGGACGGACAAGTAAGTGTCTGTATTTCAAAGTTTATGAGGTCCTTCGATC